>NC_034189.2:11882013-11894455 GCF_002021735.2 Oncorhynchus kisutch | reverse complement strand
GAGAGAGAGAAGGGAGGGGAGAGAGAGAGAGAGAGAGAGAGAGAGAGAGAGAGAGAGAGAGAGAGAGAGGAGAAGCGAAGATGAGTGATTAAAGGAGTAGATGGAGATGGAAGAGGAGTGGAGGGAGAGAGAGGAAAAGAGATGAGTTGCATATGATAAGGTCACCATAAAAAAAGAATGTCAGAAAAAGAAAAAGAAATACGCAAATCGATAGTCTCAATACTAAACGAGCTCAGCCCCCTCCTGTACTCCCTGTTCACCCACGACTACGTGGCCATGCACGCCTCCAACTCAATCATCAAGTTTGCAGACGACACAACAGTAGTGGTCTTGATTACCAACAATGACGAGACAGCCTACAGGGAGGAGGTGAGGGCACTCAGAGTGTGGTGTCAGGAAAACAACCTCCCATTCAACGTCAACAAAACAAAGGAGATGATTGTGGACTTCAGGAAACAGCAGAGGGAGCACGCCCCTATCCACATCGAAGGGACAGCATTGGAGAAGGTGGAAAGTTTTAACTTCCTCGGCATACACATCCCAGACAAACTGAAATGGTCCACCCAACAGTGCCTCTTCAACCTCAGGAGGCTGAAGAAATGTGTCACCCAAAACCCTGACAAACCTTTACAGATGCACAATCGAGAGCATCCTGTCGGGCTATTACAGCCTGGTATGACAACTGCTCCGCCCTCAACCGTAAGGCTCTCCAGAGGGTGGTGAGGTCTACACAATGCATCACCGGGGGCAAACTACCTGCCCTCCATGACACCTACAGCACCCGATGTCACAGGAAGGCCAAAAAAATCATCAGGACAAGAAGCACCAGTATAGGTGAGGGACTGAAAAACAGCTTTAATCTCAAGGCCATCAGACTGCTGAACAGCCATCAGTAACTCAGAGAGGCTGCTGCCTACATGGAGACCCAATCACTGGCCACTTGCCTACATGGAGACCCAATCACTGGCCACTTGCCTACATGGAGACCCAATCACTGGCCACTTGCCTACATGGAGACCCAATCACTGGCCACTTGCCTACATGGAGACCCAATCACTGGCCACTTGCCTACATGGAGACCCAATCACTGGCCACTTGCCTACATGGAGACCCAATCACTGGCCACTTTAATACATTTATCACTTTTCACTGTATACAATGTCACTCTAAATAATGCCACTGTTATAATGTTTACATATCTTACATTACTCATATCACATGTATCTACTGTATTTTATACCATCTATTGCACCTTGCCTATGCCGCTCGGCCATCGCTCATCCATATACTTATATGTACATATTCTCATTCACCCCTTTAGATTTGTGTGTAATAGGTTGTTGTTGGGGAGTTGTTAGATTACTTGATATTACTGCACTGTCGGGAACTAGAAGCACAAGCATTTCGCTACACTCGCAATAACATCTGCTCACCATGTGTATGTGACAAATAAAATGTGATTTGATTTGATTTCATCCCAAATATTATTTTTATCCACAACCCACATGGAATATACGACTATGTAATGAACAGAAAACCATAGAAGGTTTATTTTGACGGTTGTCATCATTGCTGACTGTCACCCATCTGTACTATTATTCAACCATCAAATCCCCGTGGAATAGGATATACTGTAGATATAGTGTACATCCAAAATGGCACCCTATTCCTCAGTAGGGGGTAAGTTTCGTTTTTTCGTAGGGTGCGTTCCTAAATTCACTCTGGCCATCTACTCCTCTTTCGGGGGGTACTCTTGTCTGAGCGTGCAAGAGCGAACTCTTAACGCCTGTTGAATATGGTCGGTGTCAGAAGGAGCGAACTCTCAACACCTGTTGAATATGGTCGGTGTCAGAAGGAGCGAACTCTCAACACCTGTTGAATATGGTCGGTGTCAGAAGGAGCGAACTCTCAACACCTGTTGAATATGGTCGGTGTCAGAAGGAGCGAACTCTCAACACCTGTTGAATATGGTCGGTGTCAGAAGGAGCGAACTCTTAACACCTGTTGAATATGGTCGGTGTCAGAAGGAGCGAACTCTTAACACCTGTTGAATATGGTCGGTGTCAGAAGGAGCGAACTCTTAACACCTGTTGAATATGGTCGGTGTCAGAAGGAGCGAACTCTCAACACCTGTTGAATATGGTCGGTGTCAGTAAAAGTCGGCAAAGAAAGTGTAATTAAATGGTTGCCAGCGGTTACAGTCACCAAGGCTCTGGATAACATGAAAACAGCCCATCCAGCTCTGCCATGGCGAGAAAAAGGGTCAGAGGGAGATTCTCTCTCATTTATGTCTGGAAGTAGCTAGCAAGCTAGCCAACGTTAGCCAGTTAGCTTGGGTGCTTGACTGCTGTTGTCAGGTCAGAGCACTCGGATCAACACTACTCCTCAGCCAGTGTCTAGTGTGCGCTCTGAACGCTCTGAACGCTCTGAACGCTCTGAACGCTCTGAATTTCTGTAAGGAAAATGTGAAAACTCTCTGAATGTACTGACGGCCCAGAGCGCACTCTGAGCACACTCAGGGACTCCAGATCGAACTTACAAACACACCATTTGTTGAAACACACACACACATCTATTACAGAAGAACAGACATCCATCTATTCTCTCTCTCTTGTGTTGGTTTAGACAGAGGACAAACTTCCATTTGAACGCTGAAGGCTATGTCTGGGGGATAAATGTCAGGTCATTCTCAGTGTGGAGAAGAGAATAAGAGAGGTCACAACCGGAAGACTCTCCCCCTTCAAGGCCCTCTCCCCCTGGGTTCACACTGGACCCACAAGGCTTCGGGAATATTTAAAGTACGTTCCAAATGGCTTCCTATTCCCTATATAGTGTACACTACTTTTGACCCGGTCCCATAAGGCTCTAGTCAAACGTAGTGCACTATATAGGGAATAGGGTGCCATTTGGGAAGTGGACTCCGCACGTCTTAGAACAGACGCATAAAAGCATGATGTTTTAATGTGCTATGATATTGTTGTGGGAATACAGTCGCAGTGTTCAGACCCCTTTACTTTTTCCACATCTTGTTATGTTACAGCCTTGTTATGTTACAACAAAATATTTCCTCAGACATCTACACACATTACCCCACAATGACAATGTAAAAACAGGTTTTTAGATTTAAAAAATAATGTATAACAAATAAAATAAAATTTAAATATCTTATTTACATAAGTATTCAGAACCTTTGCTATGAGATTGTCAGAGCAAAAACCAAGCCATAAGGTCGAAGGAGTTGTCCGTAGAGCTCCGAGACAGGATCGTGTCGAGGCACAGATCTGGGGAAGGGCACCAAAACATTTCAGCAGCATTGAAGGTCCCCAAGAATACAGTGGCCTCCAACATTCTTAAATGGAAGAAGTTTGGAACCACCAAGACTCTACTGAGAGCTGGCCGCCCGGCCAAACTGAGCAATCGGGGAAGAAGGGCCTTGGTCAGGGAGGTGACCAAGAATCCAATAGAGTTCTTCTGTGGAGATGGGAGAAACTTACAGAAGGACAACCAACTCTGCAGCACTCCACCAATCAGGCCTTTATGGTAGAGTGGCCAGACGGAAGCCACTCCTCAGTAAAAGGCACAAGACAGCCCACTTGGAGTTTGGCAAAGGGCACCTAAAGACTCTCAGACCATGAGAAACAAGATTCTCTGGTCTGATGAAACCAAGATTGAACTCTTTGGCATGAATGCCAAGGAGGAAACCATCTGGAGGAAACCTGGCACCATCCCTACGGTGAAGCATGGTGGTGGCAGCAAGGGGATGTTTTTCAGAGGCAGGGAGTGGGAGACTAGTCAGGATTGAGGCAAAGATGAATGGAGCAAAGTACAGAGATCCTTGATAAAAACCTGCTCCAGAGCACTCAGGATCTCAGACTGGGGAGAAGGTTCACCTTCCAACAGGACAACAACCCTAAGCCCAGAGCCAAGACAACGCAGGATTGGCTTCGGGACAAGTCTCTGAATGACCTTGAGTTGCCCACCTAGAGCCCGGACTTGAACCCGATCAAACATCTCTGGAGAGACCTGGAATTATCTCCCCATCCAATGCTCCCCATCCAACCTGACAGAGCTTGAGAGGATTAGCAGAGAAAATGGGAGAATCTCTCCAAATACAGGTGTGCCAAGCTTGTAGCGTCATACAAAAGAAGACTCGGGGCTGTAATCACTGCCAAAGGTGCTTCAACAAAGTACTCAGAGTAAAGGGTCTGAATACTTATGTAAATGTGATATTTCAGTTTGAATTTTTTCATAAATTAGCCGAAATTCAGAGAAAAAAAATGTTTTCTTTGTCATTATTGGGTATTGTGTGTAGATTGACTGAAAAAATTATTTAATTATTTTTAGAATTAGGCTGTAACCTAAAAAAAAGTCAAGGGGTCTGAATACTTTCCGAAGGCACTGTATGCCGGCCTGGTACCCGATCTGGTTGTTCTCTTGCCAGCTCTATTGATTTCAATATCAAGCCAAACATCACAGTTCCATAAGGAGTTGGGAAGAGAGCCAAAACAAACTGGTACCCAGGACGATGCTATTATAGGATCAGAATCAACTGGTCAAGATCATCAGAGTAACTATTGCTGTTCTAGAATCAGAATCAACTGGTCTAGATAATGAGAGTAACTAATGCTGTTCTAGAATCAGAATCAACTGGTCTAGATCATCAGAGTAACTAACGCTGTTCTAGAATCAGAATCAACTGGTCTAGATCGTCAGAGTAACTAACGCTGTTCTAGAATCAGAATCAACTGCACTAGATCATCTGAGTAACTAATGCTGTTCTAGAATCAGAATCAACTGGTCTAGATCATCAGAGTAACTAACGCTGTTCTAGAATCAGAATCAACTGGTCTAGATCGTCAGAGTAACTAACGCTGTTCTAGAATCAGAATCAACTGGTCTAGATCGTCAGAGTAACTAATGCTGTTCTAGAATCAGAATCAACTGGTCTAGATCATCTGAGTAACTGATGCTGTTCTAGAATCAGAATCAACTGGTCAAGATCATCAGAGTAACTAATGCTGTTCTAGAATCAGAATCAACTGGTCTAGATCATTAGAGTAACTAATGCTGTTCTAGAATCAGAATCAACTGGTCTAGATCATCAGAGTAACTATTGCTGTTCTAGAATCAGAATCAACTGGTCTTGATCATCAGAGTAACTAATGCTGTTCTAGAATCAGAATCAACTGGTCTAGATAATGAGAGTAACTAATGCTGTTCTAGAATCAGAATCAACTGGTCTAGATCATCAGAGTAACTATTGCTGTTCTAGAATCAGAATCAACTGGTCTAGATAATGAGAGTAACTAATGCTGTTCTAGAATCAGAATCAACTGGTCTAGATCACCAGAGTAACTAATGCTGTTCTAGAATCAGAATCAACTGGTCTAGATCATCAGAGTAACTAACGCTGTTCTAGAATCAGAATCAACTGGTCTAAATCATCAGAGTAACTAACGCTGTTCTAGAATCAGAATCAACTGGTCTAGATCGTCAGAGTAACTAACGCTGTTCTAGAATCAGAATCAACTGGTCTAGATCGTCAGAGTAACTAATGCTGTTCTAGAATCAGAATCAACTGGTCTTGATCATCAGAGTAACTAATGCTGTTCTAGAATCAGAATCAACTGGTCTAGATCATCAGAGTAACTAATGCTGTTCGTCAGAGTAACTATTGCTGTTCTAGAATCAGAATCAACTGGTCTAGATAATGAGAGTAACTAATGCTGTTCTAGAATCAGAATCAACTGGTCTAGATCATCTGAGTAACTGATGCTGTTCTAGAATCAGAATCAACTGGTCTTGACCATCAGAGTAACTAATGCTGTTCTAGAATCAGAATCAACTGGTCTAGATCGTCAGAGTAACTAATGCTGTTCTAGAATCAGAGTCAACTGGTCTTGATCATCAGAGTAACTAATGCTGTTCTAGAATCAGAATCAACTGGTCTAGATCATTAGAGTAACTAATGCTGTTCTAGAATCAGAATCAACTGGTCTAGATCATTAGAGTAACTAATGCTGTTCTAGAATCAGAATCAACTGGTCTAGATCATTTGAGTAACTAATGCTGTTATAGAATCAGAATCAACTGGTCTAGATCGTCAGAGTAACTAATGCTGTTCTAGAATCAGAGTCAACTGGTCTTGATCATCAGAGTAACTAATGCTGTTCTAGAATCAGAATCAACTGGTCTAGATCATTAGAGTAACTAATGCTGTTCTAGAATCAGAATCAACTGGTCGAGATCATCAGAGTAACTGATGCTATTCTAGAATCAGAATCAACTGGTCTAGATCATTTGAGTAACTAATGCTGTTATAGAATCAGAATCAACTGGTCTAGATAATGACAGTAACTAATTATGTTCTAGAATCAGAATCAACTGGTCTAGAACATTAGAGTAACTAATGCTGAACCAACAACCCCCTGTTATAATACTACAGCTAGTACTGAACCCCCTGGTACATTACTACAGCTAGTACTGAACCCCCTGGTATATCACTACAGCTAGTACTGAACCCCCTGGTTTATCACTACAGCTAGTACTGAACCCCCTGGTATATCACTACAGCTAGTACTGTACCCCCTGGTATATCACTACAGCTAGTACTGAACCCCCTGGTATATCACTACAGCTAGTACTGAACCCCCTGGTTTATCACTACAGCTAGTACTGAACCCCCTGGTATATCACTACAGCTAGTACTGAACCCCCTGGTATATTACTACAGCTAGTACTGAACCCCCTGGTTTATCACTACAGCTAGTACTGAACCCCCTGGTATATTACTACAGCTAGTACTGAACCCCCTGGTATATTACTACAGCTAGTACTGAACCCCCTGGTATATTACTACAGCTAGTACTGAACCCCCTGGTATATCACTACAGCTAGTACTGTACCCCCTGGTATATCACTACAGCTAGTACTGAACCCCCTGGTATATCACTACAGCTAGTACTGAACCCCCTGGTTTATCACTACAGCTAGTACTGAACCCCCTGGTATATCACTACAGCTAGTACTGAACCCCTGGTATATTACTACAGCTAGTACTGAACCCCCTGGTATATTACTACAGCTAGTACTGAACCCCCTGGTTTATCACTACAGCTAGTACTGAACCCCCTGGTATATTACTACAGCTAGTACTAAACCCCCTGGTATATTACTACAGCTAGTACTGAACCCCCTGGTATATTACTACAGCTAGTACTGAACCCCCTGGTATATTACTACAGCTAGTACTGAACCCCCTGGTATATTACTACAGCTAAGGTAGCTTTGCTACAAGAACCTGGCCTTTCCACTGGCATTACATTGGGCTGTTTATGCTGAGTGGACATATGGACTGTGTATGCGTGTGATTGGGCGGGGGCGGGGGCGGGGGGGGGGGGGGGGGGGGGATTCTGGATCCATTGTTAGAAGGTTGTATACTTTCTCATGATGATATGGTTCTGTTCTATTGCAAGTATAAACCATTATTAGTTTTAGGTGACCCGATGAATCCTCGTATGCTTGACTGACGGGATATGAATCATTTAATTTCCATCGTTACCAGGCTGTTCCATTTATTTTTTTCTCCATTTAGTTTATTTTCCTTGTTTGTCATGTCAGCACCGAAACAGCTTTCCACTGGAGTCATCACCACTCTACCTGCCTGACCGGGCCAGGAGTCAAAGGTCAGAGGTCGTCACACATGTCATGTGACGGGAGTGCGGTATGTTGAGCCATTTTTTACATTCAGCATCCCTCCATCAAGGGAAACACAGTATTCCCTCTGACAGATATCTACATATACTGCAGGAGGTTCTGCATCCCTGGAGGAAAATCAGATTTGATTTAAATATAAACGTTTTGAAAACATAGCTTGTCCAAAAAAAGGGGTCTCTTGGGCACAACTTACTCACGGTATGTGAGCATAGGGACAGGGGAAGTTTGGCTGCCTTGGGGTAAGTGGGTGATGGTGTCCTGTGACAGTGGGTGAAGAAGTCTTGTGACAGTGGGTGAAGGTGTCCTGTGACAGTGGGTAAAGGTGTCCTGTGACAGTGGGTGAAGGAGTCTTGTGACAGTGGGTGAAGGTGTCTTGTGACAGTGGGTGAAGGTGTCCTGTGACAGTGGGTAAAGGTGTCCTGTGACAGTGGGTGAAGGAGTCTTGTGACAGTGGGTGAAGGTGTCTTGTGACAGTGGGTGAAGGTGTCCTGTGACAGTGGGTGAAGGAGTCTTGTGACAGTGGGTGAAGGTGTCTTGTGACAGTGGGTGAAGGTGTCCTGTGACAGTGGGTGAAGGAGTCTTGTGACAGTGGGTGAAGGTGTCTTGTGACAGTGGGTGATGGTGTCCTGTGACAGTGGGTGAAGAAGTCTTGTGACAGTGGGTGAAGGTGTCCTGTGACAGTGGGTAAAGGTGTCCTGTGACAGTGGGTGAAGGAGTCTTGTGACAGTGGGTGAAGGTGTCTTGTGACAGTGGGTGAAGGTGTCCTGTGACAGTGGGTAAAGGTGTCCTGTGACAGTGGGTGAAGGAGTCTTGTGACAGTGGGTGAAGGTGTCTTGTGACAGTGGGTGAAGGTGTCCTGTGACAGTGGGTGAAGGAGTCTTGTGACAGTGGGTGAAGGTGTCTTGTGACAGTGGGTGAAGGTGTCCTGTGACAGTGGGTGAAGGAGTCTTGTGACAGTGGGTGAAGGTGTCTTGTGACAGTGGGTGATGGTGTCCTGTGACAGTGGGTGAAGAAGTCTTGTGACAGTGGGTGAAGGTGTCCTGTGACAGTGGGTAAAGGTGTCCTGTGACAGTGGGTGAAGGAGTCTTGTGACAGTGGGTGAAGGTGTCTTGTGACAGTGGGTGAAGGTGTCCTGTGACAGTGGGTAAAGGTGTCCTGTGACAGTGGGTGAAGGAGTCTTGTGACAGTGGGTGAAGGTGTCTTGTGACAGTGGGTGAAGGTGTCCTGTGACAGTGGGTGAAGGAGTCTTGTGACAGTGGGTGAAGGTGTCTTGTGACAGTGGGTGAAGGTGTCCTGTGACAGTGGGTGAAGGAGTCTTGTGACAGTGGGTGAAGGTGTCTTGTGACAGTGGGTGAAGGTGTCCTGTGACAGTGGGTGAAGGAGTCTTGTGACAGTGGGTGAAGGAGTCTTGTGACAGTGGGTGAAGGTGTCCTGTGACAGTGGGTGAAGGAGTCTGGTGACAGTGGGTGAAGGTGTCTTGTGACAGTGGGTGAAGGTGTCCTGTGACAGTGGGTGAAGGTGTCCTGTGACAGTGGGTGAAGGAGTCTGGTGACAGTGGGTGAAGGTGTCTTGTGACAGTGGGTGAAGGTGTCTTGTGACAGTGGGTGAAGGTGTCCTGTGACAGTGGGTGATGGTGTCCTGTGACAGTGGGTGATGGTGTCCTGTGACAGTGGGTGAAGGTGTCCTGTGACCGTGGGTGAAGGTGTCTTGTGACAGTGGGTGAAGGTGTCCTGTGACAGTGGGTGAAGGTGTCCTGTGACCGTGGGTGATGGTGTCCTGTGACAGTGGGTGATGGTGTCCTGTGACAGTGGGTGAAGGTGTCTTGTGACAGTGGGTGAAGGAGTCTTGTCACAGTGGGTGAAGGAGTCTGGTGACAGTGGGTGAAGGTGTCCTGTGACAGTGGGTGAAGGTGTCTTGTGACAGTGTGGGAAGGAGTCTTGTCACCGTGGGTGAAGGAGTCTGGTGACAGTGGGTGAAGGTGTCCTGTGACAGTGGGTGAAGGTGTCCTGTGACAGTGGGTGAAGGTGTCTTGTGACAGTGGGTGAAGGTGTCCTGTGACAGTGGGTGATGGCATCCTGTGACAGTGGGTGAAGGTGTCCTGTGACAGTGGGTGAAGGTGTCCTGTGACAGTGGGTGAAGGTGTCTTGTGACAGTGGGTGAAGATGTCTTGTGACAGTGGGTGAAGGTGTCCTGTGACAGTGGGTGAAGGTGTCCTGTGACAGTGGGTGATGGTGTCCTGTGACAGTGGGTGAAGGTGTCTTGTGACAGTGGGTGAAGGAGTCTTGTCACAGTGGGTGAAGGAGTCTGGTGACAGTGGGTGAAGGTGTCCTGTGACAGTGGGTGAAGGTGTCCTGTGACAGTGGGTGAAGGTGTCTTGTGACAGTGGGTGAAGGTGTCCTGTGACAGTGGGTGAAGGTGTCCTGTGACAGTGGGTGAAGTTGTCCTGTGACAGTGGGTGAAGGTGTCCTGTCACAGTGCATGAAGGTGTCCTGTGACAGTGGGTGAATGAGTCTTGTGACAGTGGGGTGGAGTCTTGTCACAGTGGGTGAAGATGCTAATAGGTCAAAGTTTAATTTATGGAATGGGGGTGTGGTATATTGTATACCTTAAATGTAGGCCTACATTCTGATATACAGTTGAAGTCGGAAGTTTACATACAAATAGGTTAAAACTCGTTTTTCAACCAATCCACAAGTATCTTGTTAAAAAAACGATTGTTTTGGCACATTTTTTCCAACAATTGTTGACAGATTATTTCACTTATATATTAATTCACTGTATCACAATTCCAGTGGGTCAGAAGTTCACTTTTTTACCTTTATTTAACTAGGCAAGTCTGTTAAGAACAAATTCTGACTCCATGTCATCAGATGAGACCTTGTGTGTCTCTGCTACTCTCTCATAGCCTCTCTTTACACAGTTCAGACTCCATGTCATCAGATGAGACCTTGTGTGTCTCTGCTACTCTCTCATAGCCTCTCTTTACACAGTTCAGACTCCATGTTATCAGATGAGAACTTGTGTGTCTCTGCTACTCTCTCATAGCCTCTCTTTATACAGCTGAGACTCCATGTCATCAGATAAGACCTTGTGTGTCTCCTCCACACTGTCATAACCTCTCTTTATACAGCTCAGACTCCATGTCATCAGATAAGACCTTGTGTGTCTCCTCCACACTGTCATAACCTCTCTTTATACAGCTCAGACTCCATGTCATCAGATAAGACCTTGTGTGTCTCCTCCACACTGTCATAACCTCTCTTTCACACTGTACACATACATTGTATTTTTTGTCAATGTGCCTCTTCGGTGTCATTCAGTCTATTTTTTAAAATCTCTTTCTGCAGCTCAAATGGATTTCTTCCCTTCTCTCACTTCCTTGGCAACAGGAACAACAGCAACAGCAACAGTAACTTCCTTAAGAACAGGACCCTGAACAACAACCCCCAAGCCATAAGACTGCTAAATAGTTAGTTAAATAGTTAACCGAATAGCAACCCGGACTATCTGCATTGACCCTTTTAGCACTAATGTTTTTGACTCATCACATACTGTACTCTGCTGCTACTGTTTAAGATCCTCACTTTATTCCTAATTACATGTACATACAGTATCTACCTCAAATACCCAGTACCCCTGGGACCCCGTGTACTGGGTACTGGAACCCCGTGTATATAGCCCAGTTATTGTTATTTATTATGAATTGTATTACTGCATGTTTTATTCTTCTATTTGGGGCGGCAGGGTAGCCTAGTGGTTAGAGTGTTGGGCTAGTAACCAAAAGGTTGCAAGTTCAAATCTCTGAGCTGACAAGGTACAAATCTGTCATTCTGCCCCTGAACAACGAGGTTAACCCACTGTTCCTAGGCCGTCATTGAAAATAAGATTTTGTTCTTACCTGAATTGCCTAGTTAAATAAAGGTAAGAAATTATTTCTCTATTTTCTTTCTCTCTGCACCTGTTGTTTACGAAGCATGTGACAAATACCATTTGATTTGATTGAATTTGATATGGCAGCTCTCTCAGGAACCTCAAGGGGGGCTAGACCTTGTTTTCTCTGTGTATACATGGGACATGCTGGAGGAAAGACATAGTCAGCTGTCCAACTGAATGTATCCAACTGAATGTGTCCAACTGAATGTGTCCAACTGAATGTGTCCAACTGAATGTGTCCAACTGAATGTGTCCAACTGAATGTGTCCAACTGAATGTATCCAACTGAATGTGTCCAACTGAATGTATCCAACTGAATGTGTCCAACTGAATGTGTCCAACTGAATGTGTCCAACTGAATGTGTCCAACTGAATGTATCCAACTGAATGTGTCCAACTGAATGTGTCCAACTGAATGTGTCCAACTGAATGTGTCCAACTGAATGTATCCAACTGAATGTGTCCAACTGAATGTATCCAACTGAATGTGTCCAACTGAATGTGTCCAACTGAATGTGTCCAACTGAATGTGTCCAACTGAATGTGTCCAACTGAATGTGTCCAACTGAATGTGTCCAACTGAATGTGTCCAACTGAATGTATCCAACTGAATGTGTCCAACTGAATGTATCCAACTGAATGTGTCCAACTGAATGTGTCCAACTGAATGTGTCCAACTGAATGTGTCCAACTGAATGTGTCCTCCACATTTAACCCAAACCTCTCTGAAGTCTGCTCTGTCACGACAGAAATGCCTCGAGTTAATATGCAAAACTGCAATGTAGTATTATGT
>NC_034189.2:11859513-11877013 GCF_002021735.2 Oncorhynchus kisutch | reverse complement strand
TAGCCTAACTGTAGACTAACTATAGACTAACTGTAACTGTAGACTAACTGTAACTATAGCCTAACTGTAGACTAACTGTAACTATAAACTAATGGTAACTGTAGACTAACTGTAACTGTAGACTAACTATAACTATGACTAACTGTAGACTAGCTATAGACTAACTGTAACTGTAGACTAGCTATAGACTAACTGTAACTATAGACTAACTATAGACTAACTGTAGACTAACTGTAACTGTAGACTAGCTATAGACTAACTGTAACTGTAGACTAACTGTAACTGTAGACTAACTGTAACTGTGGACTAACTGTAGACTAACTGTAGACTAACTGTAACTGTAGACTAGCTATAGACTAACTGTAACTGTAGACTAACTGTAACTATAGACCAACTGTAGACTAACTGTAGACTAACTGTAACTGTAGACTAGCTATAGACTAACTGTAACTGTAGACTAACTGTAACTATAGCCTAACTGTAGACTAACTGTAACTATAAACGAATGGTAACTGTAGACTAACTGTAACTGTAGACTAACTATAACTATGACTAACTGTAGACTAGCTATAGACTAACTGTAACTGTAGACTAACTGTAACTATAGACTAACTGTAGACTAGCTATAGACTAACTGTAACTGTAGACTAACTGTAACTAACTGGTACTGTAGACTAACTATAGACTAACTGTAGACTAACTATAGACTAACTGTAGACTAACTGTAACTATAGCCTAACTGTAGACTAACTAACTATAGACTAACTGTAGACTAACTGTAACTATAGCCTAACTGTAACTGTAGACTAACTGTAACTATAGACTAACTGTAGACTAACTGTAACTGTAGACTAACTGTAACTATAGACTAACTGTAGACTAACTGTAACTATAGACTAACTGTAGACTAACTGTAACTGTAGACTAACTGTAGACTAACTGTAACTATAAACTAATGGTAACTATAGACTAACTGTAATTGTAGACTAACTGTAGACTAACTGTAACTATAGACTAACTGTAACTATAGCCTAACTGTAACTGTAGACTAACTGTAACTATAAACTAATGGTAACTGTAGACTAACTGTAGACTAACTGTAACTATAGCCTAACTGTAACTGTAGACTAACTGTAACTATAAACTAATGGTAACTGTAGACTAACTGTAGACTAACTGTAACTATAAACTAACTGTAGACTAACTGTAACTGTAGACTAACTGTAGACTAACTGTAACTATAAACTAATGGTGACTGTAGACTAACTGTAGACTAACTGTAACTATAGACTAACTGTAGACTAACTGTAACTATAAACTAATGGTAACTGTAGATTAACTGTAACTATAGACTAACTGTAGACTAACTGTAACTGTAGACTAACTGTAGACTAACTGTAACTATAAACTAATGGTAACTGTAGACTAACTGTAGACTAACTGTAACTATAGACTAACTGTAGACTAACTGTAACTGTAGACTAACTGTAGACTAACTGTAACTATAAACTAATGGTAACTGTAGACTAACTGTAGACTAACTGTAACTATAGACTAACTGTAGACTAACTGTAACTGTAGACTAACTGTAGACTAACTGTAACTATAAAGTAATGGTAACTGTAGACTAACTGTAACTGTAGACTAACTATAACTATGACTAACTGTAGACTAGCTATAGACTAACTGTAACTGTAGACTAGCTATAGACTAACTATAGACTAACTGTAACTGTAGACTAACTGTAACTGTAGACTAGCTATAACTGTAGACTAGCTATAGACTAACTGTAACTGTAGACTAACTGTAACTATAGACTAACTGTAGATTAACTATAGACTAACTGTACCTATAGCCTAACTGTAGACTAACTGTAACTATAAACTAATGGTAACTGTAGACTAACTGTAGACTAACTGTAACTATAGACTAACTGTAGACTAACTGTAGACTAACTGTAGACTAACTGTAGACTAACTGTAACTATAAACTAACTGTAGACTAACTGTAACTGTAAACTAACTATAGACTAACTGTAACTGTAGACTAACTGTAGACTAACTGTAACTGTAGACTAGCTATAGACTAACTGTAACTGTAGACTAACTGTAACTATAGCCTAACTGTAGACTAACTGTAACTATAAACTAATGGTAACTGTAGACTAACTGTAGACTAACTGTAACTATAGACTAACTGTAGACTAACTATAGACTAACTGTAGACTAACTGTAGACTAACTGTAACTATAGACTAGCTATAGACTAACTGTAACTGTAGACTAACTGTAACTATAGACTAACTGTAACTATAGACTAACTGTAACTGTAGACTAACTGTAGACTAACTGTAACTGTAGACTAGCTATAGACTAACTGTAACTCTAGACTAACTGTAACTATAGCCTAACTGTAGACTAACTGTAACTATAAACTAATGGTAACTGTAGACTAACTGTAGACTAACTGTAACTATAGACTAACTGTAGACTAACTGTAGCCTAACTGTAGACTAACTGTAGACTAACTGTAACTATAGACTAGCTATAGACTAACTGTAACTGTAGACTAACTGTAACTATAGCCTAACTGTAGACTAACTGTAACTATAAACTAACTGTAGACTAACTGTAGACTAACTGTAACTATAAACTAATGGTAACTGTAGACTTACATGTAACTGTAGACTAACTATAACTATGACTAACTGTAGACTAGCTATAGACTAACTGTAACTGTAGACTAACTGTAACTATAGACTAACTGTAGACTAACTATAGACTAACTGTAACTGTAGACTAACTGTAACTATAGCCTAACTGTAGACTAACTGTAACTATAAACTAATGGTAACTGTAGACTAACTGTAGACTAACTGTAACTATAGACTAACTGTAGACTAACTGTAGACTAACTGTAGACTAACTGTAGACTAACTGTAACTATAGACTAGCTATAGACTAACTGTAACTGTAGACTAACTGTAACTATAGCCTAACTGTAGACTAACTGTAACTATAAACTAACTGTAGCCTAACTGTAGACTAACTGTAACTATAAACGAATGGTAACTGTAGACTAACTGTAACTGTAGACTAACTATAACTATGACTAACTGTAGACTAGCTATACACTAACTGTAACTGTAGACTAACTGTAACTATACACTAACTGTAGACTAACTATAGACTAACTGTAACTATAGACTAACTGTAACTATAGACTAACTGTAGACTAACTGTAGACTAACTATAGACTAACTGTAACTATAGCCTAACTGTAGACTAACTGTAACTATAAACTAATGGTAACTGTAGACTAACTGTAACTGTAGACTAACTATAACTATGACTAACTGTAGACTAGCTATAGACTAACTGTAACTGTAGACTAACTGTAACTGTAGACTAGCTATAACTGTAGACTAGCTATAGACTAACTGTAACTGTAGACTAACTGTAACTATAGACTAACTGTAGACTAACTATAGACTAACTGTAACTGTAGACTAACTATAGACTAACTGTAACTGTAGACTAACTGTAACTATAGACTAGCTATAGACTAACTATAGACTAACTGTAACTGTAGACTAACTGTAACTGTAGACTAACTGTAACTGTAGACTAACTGTAACTGTAGACTAACTGTAAACTAACTGTAACGGTGGACTAACTTGAACTAACTGTAGACTAACCTTAACTAACTGTAGACTAACTTGAACTAACTGTAGACTAACTGGTACTGTAGACTAACTTTAACTAACTGTAGACTAACTTTAACTAACTGTAACTGTAGACCAACTATAGACCACCTATAGACCACCTATAGACTAACTGTAACTATAGACTAACTGTAGACGAACTGTAGACTAACTATAGACTAACTGTAACTGTAGACTAACTGTAGACTAACTGTAACTATAGACTAACTGTAGACTAACTGTAACTGTAGACTAACTGTAGACTAACTGTAACTATAAACTAATGGTAACTGTAGACTAACTGTAGACTAACTGTAACTATAGACTAACTGTAGACTAACTGTAACTGTAGACTAACTGTAGACTAACTGTAACTATAAAGTAATGGTAACTGTAGACTAACTGTAACTGTAGACTAACTATAACTATGACTAACTGTAGACTAGCTATAGACTAACTGTAACTGTAGACTAGCTATAGACTAACTATAGACTAACTGTAACTGTAGACTAACTGTAACTGTAGACTAGCTATAACTGTAGACTAGCTATAGACTAACTGTAACTGTAGACTAACTGTAACTATAGACTAACTGTAGATTAACTATAGACTAACTGTACCTATAGCCTAACTGTAGACTAACTGTAACTATAAACTAATGGTAACTGTAGACTAACTGTAGACTAACTGTAACTATAGACTAACTGTAGACTAACTGTAGACTAACTGTAGACTAACTGTAGACTAACTGTAACTATAAACTAACTGTAGACTAACTGTAACTGTAAACTAACTATAGACTAACTGTAACTGTAGACTAACTGTAGACTAACTGTAACTGTAGACTAGCTATAGACTAACTGTAACTGTAGACTAACTGTAACTATAGCCTAACTGTAGACTAACTGTAACTATAAACTAATGGTAACTGTAGACTAACTGTAGACTAACTGTAACTATAGACTAACTGTAGACTAACTATAGACTAACTGTAGACTAACTGTAGACTAACTGTAACTATAGACTAGCTATAGACTAACTGTAACTGTAGACTAACTGTAACTATAGACTAACTGTAACTATAGACTAACTGTAACTGTAGACTAACTGTAGACTAACTGTAACTGTAGACTAGCTATAGACTAACTGTAACTCTAGACTAACTGTAACTATAGCCTAACTGTAGACTAACTGTAACTATAAACTAATGGTAACTGTAGACTAACTGTAGACTAACTGTAACTATAGACTAACTGTAGACTAACTGTAGACTAACTGTAACTATAAACTAACTGTAGACTAACTGTAGACTAACTATAGCCTAACTGTAGACTAACTGTAACTATAAACTAACTGTAGACTAACTGTAGACTAACTGTAACTATAAACTAATGGTAACTGTAGACTTACATGTAACTGTAGACTAACTATAACTATGACTAACTGTAGACTAGCTATAGACTAACTGTAACTGTAGACTAACTGTAACTATAGACTAACTGTAGACTAACTATAGACTAACTGTAACTGTAGACTAACTGTAACTATAGCCTAACTGTAGACTAACTGTAACTATAAACTAATGGTAACTGTAGACTAACTGTAGACTAACTGTAACTATAGACTAACTGTAGACTAACTGTAGACTAACTGTAGACTAACTGTAGACTAACTGTAACTATAGACTAGCTATAGACTAACTGTAACTGTAGACTAACTGTAACTATAGCCTAACTGTAGACTAACTGTAACTATAAACTAACTGTAGCCTAACTGTAGACTAACTGTAACTATAAACGAATGGTAACTGTAGACTAACTGTAACTGTAGACTAACTATAACTATGACTAACTGTAGACTAGCTATACACTAACTGTAACTGTAGACTAACTGTAACTATACACTAACTGTAGACTAACTATAGACTAACTGTAACTATAGACTAACTGTAACTATAGACTAACTGTAGACTAACTGTAGACTAACTATAGACTAACTGTAACTATAGCCTAACTGTAGACTAACTGTAACTATAAACTAATGGTAACTGTAGACTAACTGTAACTGTAGACTAACTATAACTATGACTAACTGTAGACTAGCTATAGACTAACTGTAACTGTAGACTAACTGTAACTGTAGACTAGCTATAACTGTAGACTAGCTATAGACTAACTGTAACTGTAGACTAACTGTAACTATAGACTAACTGTAGACTAACTATAGACTAACTGTAACTGTAGACTAACTATAGACTAACTGTAACTGTAGACTAACTGTAACTATAGACTAGCTATAGACTAACTATAGACTAACTGTAACTGTAGACTAACTGTAACTGTAGACTAACTGTAACTGTAGACTAACTGTAACTGTAGACTAACTGTAAACTAACTGTAACGGTGGACTAACTTGAACTAACTGTAGACTAACCTTAACTAACTGTAGACTAACTTGAACTAACTGTAGACTAACTGGTACTGTAGACTAACTTTAACTAACTGTAGACTAACTTTAACTAACTGTAACTGTAGACCAACTATAGACCACCTATAGACCACCTATAGACTAACTGTAACTATAGACTAACTGTAGACGAACTGTAGACTAACTATAGACTAACTGTAACTGTAGACTAACTGTAGACTAACTATAGACTAACTGTAACTGTATACTAACTGTAAATGTAGACTCAATGTAACTGTAGACTAACTGTAGACTAACTATAGACTAACTGTAACTGTAGACTAACTGTAAATGTAGACTCACTATAGACACACTGTAGACTACCTATAGACTAACTGTAGACTAACTATAGACTAACTGTAACTGTAGACTAACTGTAGACTAACTGTAACTGAAGACTAACTGTAACTGTAGACTAACTGTAGACTAACTATAGACTAACTATAGACTAACTGTAACTGAAGACTAACTGTAACTGAAGACTAACTGTAGACTAACTATAGACTAACTGTAACTGAAGACTAACTGTAACTGTAGACTAACTGTAACTGTAGACTAACTGTAGACTAACTGTAGACTGGCTATAGACTAACTGTAGACTAACTGTAGACTAGCTATAGACTAACTGTAGACTAACTGTAACTGTGGACTAACTGTAGACTAACTATAGACTAACTGTAACTGTAGACTAACTGTAGACTAACTGTAACTGTAGACTAACTGTAGACTAACTATAGACTAACTTTAGACTACCTGTAACTGTAGACTAACTGTAACTGTGGACTAACTGTAGACTAACTATAGACTAACTGTAACTGTAGACTAACTGTAACTGTGGACTAACTGTAGACTAACTGTAACTATAGACTAACTGTAGACCAACTGTAACTATAGACTAACTGTAACTGTAGACTAACTGTAGACTAACTGTAACTATAGACTAACTGTAGACCAACTGTAACTGTAGACTAACTGTAGACTAACTATAGACTAACTGTAGACTAACTGTAGACTAGCTATAGACTAACTGTAACTGTAGACTAACTGTAGACTAACTATAGACTAACTGTAACTGTAGACAAACTGTAACTGTGGACTAACTGTAGACTAACTATAGACCCCTCTCCTCTCCTCTCCTCTCCTCTCCTCTCCTCTCCTCTCCTCTCCTCTCCTCTCCTCTCCTCTCCTCTCCTCTCCTCTCCTCTCCTCTCCTCTCCTCTCCTCTCCTCTCCTCTCCTCTCCTCTCCTCTCCTCTCCTCTCCTCTCCTCTCCTCTCCTCTCCTCTCCTCTCCTCTCCTCTCCTCTCCTCTATTCTCTCCTCTCCTCTCTCCTCTATTCTCTCCTCTATTCTCGCCTCTCCTCTCTCCTCTATTCTCTCCTCTATTCTCTCCTCTATTCTCTCCTCTATTCTCTCCTTCTTTCTCTCCTCTACTGCCCCAGACTATTGTATAGATCATTGATAGTTCACTCCACAGAGGCATAGACTATAGTTGGACAACAGGCATGAAACATGGATACATCTCAGCATTTTTTTAGGTCCGAAAAACATTAGATAAACCTTGACATTTTGCGTGACCTATCACCTTACCATGCTATGTTTTTCAAAAGCTAGCCGTCTCTCGTGTTATGTTTCGCGGGCGTAGACTGTGTCCCTACATGTTGCACTAGGCACTCTGGTCAGCACTACTACACTATATAAGGAACAGGGTGCTATTTGGGACAGAGTCATAGTGTTTCTGTTTGATGAGGTCCAGCTATGTAACCTGGATTAGAGAGCCATGTCATACAGATGAAGACTGATAACAGTGTACTGAGCCTGAAATACCCCCTGATAGCTTCCAGATGTCACCGATTCTGTTCGTTACACTTACTGAACCCAGACCTGTTGATCTGAGTACGAACAGTAGACTATAATTTACACTTACTGAACCCAGACCTGTTGATCTGAGTACGAACAGTAGACTATCATTTCTTCATCTGTCAGCAGGCTGTCATTCTGAAAGTAATGCAAACAATATTTACATAGACACTAGCACATACAGACTGGGTTATTACACTGGGATATTAGACTGGGTTATTAGACTGGGTTATTACACTAGCACATACAGACTGGGTTATTCAACTGGGATATTAGACTGGGTTATTAGACTGGGATATTAGACTGGGTTCTTAGACTGGGTTATTAGACTGGGATATTAGACTGGGTTATTAGACTGGGTTATTAGACTGGGCTATTACACTGGGTTATTAGACTGTGCTATCAGCCTGGGTTATTAGACTGGGTTATTAGCCTGGGTTATTAGACTGTGTTATTAGACTGGGCTAATAGACTGGGTTTTTATAATGGGCTATTAGACTGGGTTATTAGACTGGGCTATTAGACTGGGTTATTAGACTGGGCTATTAGACTGGGTTATTAGACTGGGTTATTAGACTGGGTTATTAGACTGGGTTATTAGACTGGGCTATTAGACTGGGTTATTAGACTGGGCTATTAGACTGGGCTATTAGACTGGGTTATTAGACTGGGCTATTAGACTGGGTTATTAGACTGGGCTATTAGACTGGGTTATTAGACTGGGTAATTAGACTGGGTTATTAGACTGGGCTATTAGACTGGGTTATTAGACTGGGTTATTAGACTGGGTTATTAGAATACTTACAGATATGCCCCCTGAAGGCTTCCTCTTTCTAAAAGTATTCTGTTGTTTGTGTTGCGACACTAAGAACACAATATTTTCCAGACACGGCAACTACTTCCTTTCTTCAGTCATAGGTCATAAGTTCTTACTTCTGCACCACAGTCATATCAGGAATGTTAAAAAGATATATATATATATATAAAATTAAAAAAGAACAAACAACGTGTTTTGTAATTTGCTGGATCAGCAAGTAACCAGACCTTTTCATCTTAGAAAGAACAGGCTATATGGTCCTCATCTGTCCACAGCCGTTGTTCCCATTGGAGACATCCATATGAAGACAGTACGCACTTCTGTAAGTCGCTCTGCTGCAAAGTGTCTGCTAAATGGCATATTGTACATGAAATATATTATTATATTATTGAAATGCAAATAATGTTTAGTCTGATTTCCATTGAGATTGGCAGTAGGTATTATGTATGAACGGGTAGTTGGTATATGAGGACCAAACTCTCCATCCTGTATGTAGCTCCAGGTTTATATGGGACAGTAGAAACATCTGTGTAGAAACATATCACCACATCCGTCAAGTACCTAGAAAAAATGAGCGTGTGTGTGTGTGTGTGTGTGTGTGTGTGACTGTGTGTGTGTGACTGTGTGAGTGTGTGTCCATATCAGCAGTAGTACACTACCAGAACAGTGCAGTAGTGATTTGGCTGGTGTCATCCCTGAGCTCTAGGCTCTACCTGCTATTCAACATCCAATCAGATTCAGAGGACCAATCAGAGGACATGCTGTCCTGATCACTCTAAATGCCATCAGAAAGGGGTCATGGCTAGACGGGTTTCAGCTTTTGTCAAATTCAATTGTGTGTGTGTGTGTGTGTGTGACTGTGTGTGTGTGTGTGTGTGTGTGTGTGTGTGTGTGTGTGTGTGTGTGTGTGTGTGTGTGTGTGTGTGTGTGTGTGTGTGTGTGTGTGTGTGTGTGTGTGTGTGTGTGTGTGTGTGTGTTTGTGTTTGTGTTTGTGTTTGTTTGTGTGTGTGTGTGTGTGTGTGCGTGTGTGTGTGTGACTGTGTGTGTGTGTGACTGTGTGTGTGACTGTGTGTGTGTGACTGTTTGTGTTTGTGTTTGTGTGTGTGTGTGTGTGTGTGTGTGTGTGTGTGTGTGTGTGTGTGTGTGTGTGTGTGTGTGTGTGTGTGTGTGTGTGTGTGTGTGTGTGTGTGTGTGTGACTGTGTGTGTGTGTGTGTGTGTGTGTGTGTGTGTGTGTGTGTGTGTGTGTGTGTGTGTGTGTGTGTGTGTGTGTGTGTGTGTGTGACTGTGTGAGTGTGTGTCCATATCAGCAGTAGTACACTACCAGAACAGTGCAGTAGTGATTTGGCTGGTGTCATCCCTGAGCTCTAGGCTCTACCTGCTATTCAACATCCAATCAGATTCCATCACAGACAGAGGACATGCTGTCCTGATCACTCTAAATGCCATCAGAAAGGGGTCATGGCTAGACGGGTTTCAGCTTTTGTCAAATTCAAGTCAGATTTGACTTTTCCTAGCAGGTTAGGAAACCTTATGTAGCAGGTTAGGATCATTAACGTTTTAGGTTAGGAGAATTAGGTTAAGGTTAGGAAAAGGTTAGGGTTAAGGTTAGCTAAAATGCAAAAAAAAAAGATTTGACCTTACTTTGACAAAAGCTGGATCCATTCTAGCCATAACCATTAAAAGTGAGGAAGGAAAGAAGCCATTTTTATGGAAACTACCCTAAAGGGTTTTCCAATGTTCATGACAATTGTTGTATGGCATAACAATTAGACAGAGGACAGGTATGTATGTGTTTTGTACTTTAGCCAACTCCTCTCTGACCATCATTACGATACTATAACCTACTATGAAAACAATAGTCAATAGTCAAAAAAAAATCTGAATCTAACCTGCATTGTCCCAGGTCTGTTTGTGTTTCAGCCAACTTCTCTCTGAGGACATGTGGGATACTCTGCCAACAACAGTCAGGATTTAGATTACATTAAATAAAGATCACACAGATCTGTCATACTCTGCCAACAACAGTCGGGATTTAGATTAGATTAGATTAAATAAAGATCACACAGATCTGATATACTCTGCCAACAACAGTCAGGATTTAGATTAGATTAAATAAAGATCACACAGATCTGTCATACTCTGCCAACAACAGTCAGGATTTAGATTAGATTAGATTAAATAAAGATCACACAGATCTGGGACCAGGCTACTCACTTAGAATCCACACAACATCTCAAGAGTGGAAGAAGAGAACATCTTTGTGAGTGTGTTCTATGGATGAAAAGATCAGCGTTCTAAACTAACACTGAGTTCCAAACGTATCAAAGGAGAGCAGACACAATGCCTCCATTTTAGAGACGTTTTTAGAGGTTTACACACAATGCTTGGTGGAAGAGAAACAAACCAACAGACCTACAGTGGTTCCTCCTCTAAAAGTTTTGAGCTTACACCGCGGCACTTAGAGGTACCCAGCATCACAGCTTCATTGCTCCAGACCACCACAAGGGGGAGTTAGAGCACTCATTATGCAATCGGGTCACACGGTTTTTATATGACCAAGTGGTTCCAATGACGAATTTGACGTGAGCCACCTGTCCCTGGTGACTTTCTTCAGCAAAGATGCCTGAAAAAAACATTATGGTGGAAGCAAATGTAAGTCTTTATAACGTCATAACGAGTCAAACAAAACATGTAGAATTGAGAGGAATATGTTAGTTAATGTAGAGACAAACGATTGTACATATTCTTCGGTCATAAAGTTAATTTCCGAAAATCTCTATTTAGCACGTTTCTTTCAGTCATATCCAATACCAGGAGTATCAAACTCCATTCTTTACCTTATCTTATTCTAGTTCTTTATCCAATACCAGGAGTATCAAACTCCATTCTTTACCTTATCTTATTCTAGTTCTTTATCCAATACCAGGAGTATCAAACTCCATTCTTTACCTTATCTTATTCTAGTTCTTTATCCAATACCAGGAGTATCAAACTCCATTCTTTACCTTATCTTATTCTAGTTCTTTATCCAATACCAGGAGTATCAAACTCCATTCTTTACCTTATCTTATTCTAGTTCTTTATCCAATACCAGAAGTATCAAACTCCATTCTTTACCTTATCTTATTCTAGTTCTTTATCCAATACCAGGAGTATCAAACTCCATTCTTTACCTTATCTTATTCTAGTTCTTTATCCAATACCAGGAGTATCAAACTCCATTCTTTACCTTATCTTATTCTAGTTCTTTATCCAATACCAGGAGTATCAAACTCCATTCTTTACCTTATCTTATTCTAGTTCTTTATCCAATACCAGGAGTATCAAACTCCATTCTCTACCTTATCTTATTCTAGTTCTTTATCCAATACCAGAAGTATCAAACTCCATTCTTTACCTTATCTTATTCTAGTTCTTTATCCAATACCAGGAGTATCAAACTCCATTCTTTACCTTATCTTATTCTAGTTCTTTATCCAATACCAGAAGTATCAAACTCCATTCTTTACCTTATCTTATTCTAGTTCTTTATCCAATACCAGGAGTATCAAACTCCATTCTTTACCTTATCTTATTCTAGTTCTTTATCCAATACCAGGAGTATCAAACTCCATTCTTTACCTTATCTTATTCTAGTTCTTTATCCAATACCAGAAGTATCAAACTCCATTCTTTACCTTATCTTATTCTAGTTCTTTATCCAATACCAGAAGTATCAAACTCCATTCTTTACCTTATCTTATTCTAGTTCTTTATCCAATACCAGGAGTATCAAACTCCATTCTTTACCTTATATTATTCTAGTTCTTTATCCAATACCAGAAGTATCAAACTCCATTCTTTACCTTATCTTATTCTAGTTCTTTATCCAATACCAGGAGTATCAAACTCCATTCTTTACCTTATCTTATTCTAGTTCTTTATCCAATACCAGGAGTATCAAACTCCATTCTTTACCTTATCTTATTCTAGTTCTTTATCCAATACCAGAAGTATCAAACTCCATTCTTTACCTTATCTTATTCTAGTTCTTTATCCAATACCAGAAGTATCAAACTCCATTCTTTACCTTATCTTATTCTAGTTCTTTATCCAATACCAGGAGTATCAAACTCCATTCTTTACCTTATCTTATTCTAGTTCTTTATCCAATACCAGAAGTATCAAACTCCATTCTTTACCTTATCTTATTCTAGTTCTTTATCCAATACCAGGATACCAGTCTTGATCTTATCTTATTCTAGTTCTTTATCCAATACCAGGATACCAGTCTTTACCTTATCTTATTCTAGTTCTTTATCCAATACCAGGTGTATCACATTCCATTCTTTGAATGATGCTGAGTCTGCATGTATGTATTACAATTATACACTTCAACAGTGTTTACCAATCTTGGTCCTGGGACATCAATGGTTACACATTGTAACTATGCAATAGACTAGAACCATGATTTAACTAGTTAAAGGCTGATTTGTAATTCATATATACAGAATAAAAAACAGTACATCCTGCCAGCATGCCCAGAAGCTTGCTGAATGACTCGTGGAAGAGAGCGAGGAACCAGATGGGAGTAACAATCCAGGCTATTTGGTCTGAGACCAGCATAATACTGTAATGAAACAAGCAGGTTTCTAACCCTCAACAATCTAACCCGAAGTCCAGCATGCTATCGACTGTGTCTAAATGTATTAATTGGGGTTGGGGCCGATTGTGGCTAAAAATACGTAATCAATTGGAATCTTTAACGTGCAAAGGGGGGAAATTATTATTATTAGTGTAGCAGGATGGGCTATTAGCTGAATAATAGACTATTCAACCTTTACTAAAGAATTGTATAATAGCCGAGCTAGGTGTGAACCCCACTCCCTCCCCAACTTGCAACAAATCATTTGTATTTATCTTTCCACATCTACCTATGTATCTATCTAAACACGGTTAATGTTCTGGGGAAGAAAAAAGCAACAGTTGAGTTTATTTCTTCGGAGCCTAGACCTATATAAAATAAGTTAACTGTCTGAGGTAGGCTATGAGACTTAACAGCCTAATAAAAGTAGTATTTTTTAAAAATGAGTCCAACTGGTCCAAAATGTAGCATCCTATATAAAACAATAATTTAAAGAAAAAAAGTTTGCACGTTCGAAACTAAAACAATGGTACTAATAATTAAAAGCACACATTTGTAAATCCCAAACTCTAGAAGTAATTGGAAAGGTAGATACAAATTATGTGTGACATTGTGCTTACAATAAAAGATGTAGCCCATCATGCAAATGTTTCCTATTAGCAGGACAATAGACATTTTATAGCCCGACTACTCTTGTGAAAATCCCTCAACTTGCAATGTATTCCATGCTTAAGTACTCTAAAGTGTTACATTTCTAACTCAAAAGAGCACTTCATCAACATCTTTATGCATTCGATAATCTTCTTGATCTTCTTCCTTTTGTTCTGTAGCCATTTTGAGCAAATTGCTCAAGGGTCACGGTTGATTTGTCTGTGAAGATGTTATTGAATGTCTGGCCAGATCCATGCCTGGGCCTGCAGGACGCGAGGTTATTTGTTTGTCAGACGAATCATTGGAATTGTTGACTCACTCACGCGTTGAAAAGGGCGAGGAACGGAACCCGAGGTCACAGTCCACGCCAGGCACACCTGTGAGCCCTGGAACTCCAGCTGTTACAGGCAGAGTCAACATACCTGGCGGGTTCATCAGGTCGTGGGTTCACCCTGACATTTCCATTCCTCTTCTGGCAACAGAACTTGACCAACTGCTCACCAGGCACAGCTCGGACCGTTATGCTGTTCTGTTATTCCAAGGATGTGTAACGGAAGAGAAATACCACGAGAAGACACAGAATACATACATACATTCCCACTGTGGAGGTCTATATCAGCACCGTTTCACGCTACTCTGAGACAAGCCTGGATATAGGAACATTTTCAAATATTCCATGATATTCTTAAAATATGTGTTGACTGAATATAAGCATGTGATGTCTGCTAAATAATCAAGTTAGGTTTCTCCAGAAATAAATCATTCTGAATAACAAACTGGCTTTATTTACAAATGAGTGAGAATGTCTCACCCCATGTTCAAGAATGGCCTTTTACTCACTCACTCTAGGTTTAATGAGAACTACTTTTTAAACAAAGCAATTATTGTTATTAATTCATTTAGAATTATATAAAAGCCCCTTAGATATTCTCAGATATTCTCATAGATCCTAACAGAAAATGCCCCTTAGATATTAATATAGAGTCCTCCAATCCACTAAATGTAATTATTGGCGGAGAGTCACATCATTGAAAAAAATATTTGTAGATATATTGTTAAAATGGTGTAGGTCTTATTTATTTAAAGAGGATATTGAAGTTAGAAGCAAAAGCCTACAACTATTTTAGCACCATTTTGCGCTGCTCTGAGACAAGCATGGGGACTCTGAGACAAGCTCGGGAACTCTGAGACAAGCTCGGGAACTCTGAGACAAGCACGGGAACTCTGAGACAAGCTCGGGAACTCTGAGACAAGCACGGGAACTCTGAGACAAGCTCGGGAACTCTGAGACAAGCTCGGGAACTCTGAGACAAGCTTGGGAACTCTGAGACAAGCTTGGGAACTCTGAGACAAGCCTACTCCTTCCGGGGTTAGAGATTTGATCTCTAAAAGCAATGGAGGTTACTAAACTAACCTGAGAATATCTCTGTTTGACTTGTTCTCATTTAGTTTGTTTATTAGGAGTATTTGATTTAAACAAAGCCTTTCACTCTATACCCAAGGACTTCCGTCTGAATTTCAGCTATGTATTTCACTTTATTTGTTTCCTCTACTGTTGAGGAAGTCATATTGAATTTAAAATGAATCCCAGTCAAATTCTTTCCATCAAGCTTGGTCAATACAACCTGACAAAAGACACACGTTCAGGTTTTCCAAGGGGATTGATTGGCTACAGATATCTGTTATCTTTGATGTTGATTGGATACAGATATCTGTTATCTTTGATGTTGATTGGATACAGATATCTGTTATCTTTGATGTTGATTGGATACAGATATCTGTTATCTTTGATGTTGATTGGATACAGATATCTGTTATCTTTGATGTTGATTGGATACAGATATCTGTTATCTTTGATGTTGATTGGATACAGATATCTGTTATCTTTGATGTTGATTGGATACAGATATCTGTTATCTTTGATGTTGATTGGATACAGATATCTGTTATCTTTGATGTTGATTGGATACAGATACTCTGTTATCTTTGATATGGATTGGATACTTAAGGTCTGACAAGCAGGGCAAAGACTGTGTTGATTGTATTTTGAAACTGTATTTCAGTATGAAAATGTACACTCTACATTACTACTTCCCTACTGTAAGTCACTCTGGATAAGAGCATCTGCTAAATGACTAACATGTAAGTGTTGTTGTAATTACAGATGTGGCTGTTTCCCCATGAAGGACTGCAGCTTTAATACACCGCACACACTTTCTGTGAGACACACACACACACACTCCATACCTTAAAAAACTTACTGACACAACTAATACACACTCAGTCGCTTCAACTGAAGAGAATGAGTCTCGACAATTGTGTCAGACTTTGTAACTTACAAACAGCTCTAGAAACAGTAGTAAAAAACACAGACCTATTGAATACACAGACCTATTGAACACACAGACATACTGAACACAGCCATATTGAACACAGACTTATTGAAGACAGACATATTGAACACACAGACATTTTGAACAAACGTACCTACTGAACACACACTCTTACTTGAGAGAACCTAGCAACACGACACACACACTTTAATTGAAGTAAATTAGTCTCAACAATAAACACACAGACTGACACCATACCTGTAGGTGGGGAATCAGTGGGATGATCCAGTCAGTGAGTCCGCTTAGAGACAAGCTGACAGGGAGCAAATGTGTCCTGCAGTCTGCTCAGCTACTGCTCAAAGCCTCACACTCAGTAGAGACGCCTAGCGCTCACACTCAGTCGAGACGCCTAGCGCTCACACTCAGTCGAACTCACGCAGTGGAGACACAAAAGCGGGTGTGTGTTGTCCACTCCAAATGGGGCATGAGGGAACACACAGGGTGGAAAGAGAGAGACAGACGGAGAGAGAGGGAGAGACGGAGAGAGAGAGAGAGAGACGGAGAGAGAAATGGAGCGAGAGAAGGAGGAAGAGAGAGATCTGCTCACTCCATCTGCTGGAGTTAATCAGTCGGCAGAGTATCGCTGCCAAGGAATCACTTCACGTAAACAGTGTGACAGGACAAGGGGAGGGGGAGAGGAGGAGGAGGGGAAAGAGAGGGAGGGAGAGGAGGAGGAGGGGAAAGAGAGGGAGGGGGAGAGGAGGAGGAGGGGAAAGAGAGGGAGGGAGAGAGGAGGAGGAGGGGAAAGAGAGGGAGGGGGAGAGGAGGAGGAGGGGAAAGAGAGGGAGGGAGAGGAGGAGGAGAGAAAAGAGAGGGAGGGAAGAGGAGGAGGAGGGGAAAGAGAGGGGGGGGAGGAGGAGGAGGAGTAGGGGAAAGAGAGGGAGGGAGAGGAGGAGGAGGGGAAAGAGAGGGAGGGGGAGAGGAGGAGGAGGAGGAAGGGAAGAGAGGGAGGGGGAGAGGAGGAGGAGGGGAAAGAGAGGGAGGGAGA
>NC_034189.2:11756484-11859413 GCF_002021735.2 Oncorhynchus kisutch | reverse complement strand
TATGTAGTGTTGTCGTGTCTCTCTTTATGTAGTGTTGTCGTGTCTCTCTTTATGTAGTGTTGTCGTGTCTCTCTTTATGTAGTGTTGTCGTGTCTCTCTTTATGTAGTGTTGTCGTGTCTCTCTTTATGTAGTGTTGTCGTGTCTCTCTTTATGTAGTGTTGTCGTGTCTCTCTTTATGTAGTGTTGTCGTGTCTCTCTTTATGTAGTGTTGTCGTGTCTCTCTTTAGTAGTGTGTCGTGTCTCTCCTTTATGTAGTGTTGTGTCGTGTCTCTCTTTATGTAGTGTTGTCGTGTCTCTCTTTATGTAGTGTTGTCGTGTCTCTCTTTATGTAGTGTTGTCGTGTCTCTCTTTATGTAGTGTTGTCGTGTCTCTCTTGTGGTGATGTGTGTTTTGTCCTATATTCTTATTTCATGTTTTAAATGTTTAATCCCAGGCCCCCGTCCCTGCAGGAGGCCTTTTGGCCTTTTGGTTAATTAAGCCGTCATTGTAAATAAGAATTTATTCTTAACTGACTTGTCTAGTTCAAGAAACATTAAATAAAATATAAATAGATTTTAAACCAGGTAAATGTAACGATGTTCCTCCTCTTTTGAGGAGGAGGAAGAGGATGGATCGGTCCAATGTGCAGCCGTGTTCATGTTATATTTATTAGAACAGAAACACTAAACAAAATAACAAAGAGAGAGAAACGAAAACGAAACAGTTCCTGTATGGTGAGACGCATAAAACAGAAAACAATCACCCACAACTCAAAATGGGGAAAACAGGCTGCCTAAGTATGGTTCTCAATCAGAGATAACGATAGACAGCTGCCTCTGATTGAGAACCATACCCGGCCGAACACATAGAAACAGAAAACCTAGATCTACAACATAGAATACCGACCCACATCACACCCTGACCAAACTAAAAATAGAAACATACAAAGCAATCTACGGTCAGGGCGTGACAGTAAATGATTGAGAACGTTCTCTTTTATAATAATGACCTGTTTCTGGCAGATTTACAGAAATGCTGAATGAGTTATTCCTGTCAAATAAATGTCATCAAATGAAAACAGCAGATGAAGTGAAACTAGTTGGTTCAGGCTGGAAGGTGTTTTGGAGCGATTTGGCATATATCTGACTGCTTACATTTTTGATAACGTTATTAATTAATACATTCCTCTGACAAGACCAAGATAACCTGTAATGTATTATTTCAGAAATGGTTCACCCACATACAAAACGCACAAAAATACAACAAAAAACACTATGATTATTGCGCCACTTAAAGAGTGGTTGTTTTGTCATGTGACCCACCAGAACCAATGTGTCACCTATCATCATTTCAGAACCACTACCATGTGGGGACAAAACCCTGGTTAATAATGTACAGTATATCACAAAAGTGAGTACACCCCTCACATTTTTGTAAATATTTGAGTGTATCTTTTCATGTGACAACACTGAAGAAATGACACTTTGCTACAATGTAAAGTAGTGAGTGTACAGCTTGTATAACAGTGTAAATTTGCTGTCCCCTCAAAATAACTCAACACACAGCCATTAATGTTTAAACCGCTGGCAACAAAAGTGAGTACACCCCTAACTGAAAATGTCCAAATTGGGCCCAAAGTGTCAATATTTGGTGTGGCCACCATAATTTTCCAGCACTGCCTTAACCCTCTTGGGCATGGAGTTCACCAGAGCTCAATAGAGTTTTGGTCTGGAGACATGCTTGGCCAGTCCATCACCTTTACCCTCAGCTTCTTTAGCAAGGCAGTGGTCCAGTAATCCATGTCCTTAGTCTGCTTGTCTTCAGCAAACTGTTTGCGGGCTGTGTCATTTCTTCAGTGTTGTCACATGAAAAGACATACTAAAATATTTACAAAAATGTGAGGGGTGTACTCACTTTTGTGATATACTGTACATTTATCTGACAAACTGAGAACTCCTTCCTGGAAAACTCATGCACTTAACTTCCTATTCCCATGTCCAGAAGCTTTGGGTCGGCACGCCCGGAACGCCCGAGTGGAGGCTGGAAAGTCTCCATCAGCAGTGTGTGTGTGTGTCTCTGTGTGTGTGTGTGTGTGTGTGTGTGTGTGTGTGTGTGTGTGTGTGTGTGTGTGTGTGTGTGTGTCCATGTGTGAACTCCCAAGGGTCCTCTCCATATCTGACAGTGTAAATCCTCTCTGTATCTGACAGTGTAAATCCTCTCCATATCTGACAGTGTAAATCCTCTCTGTATCTGACAGTGTAAATCCTCTCCATATCTGACAGTGTAAATCCTCTCTGTATCTGACAGTGTAAATCGTCTCTGTATCTGACAGTGTAAATCCTCTCTGTATCTGACAGTGTAAATCCTCTCTATATCTGACAGTGTAAATCCTCTCTGTATCTGACAGTGTAAATCCTCTCTGTATCTGACAGTGTAAATCCTCTCCATATCTGACAGTGTAAATCCTCTCCATATCTGACAGTGTAAATCCTCTCTGTATCTGACAGTGTAAATCCTCTCTATATCTGACAGTGTAAATCCTCTCCATATCTGACAGTGTAAATCCTCTCCATATCTGACAATGTAAATCCTCTCTGTATCTGACAGTGTAAATCCTCTCCATATCTGACAGTGTAAATCCTCTCTGTATCTGACAGTGTAAATTCTCTTTGTATCTGACAGTGTAAATCCTCTCCATATCTGACAGTGTAAATCCTCTCTGTATCTGACAGTGTAAATCCTCTCCATATCTGACAGTGTAAATCCTCTTCAAATGCAGTGTGTGACACCTGTTTGTGGTCCATGTTTCAAGGTTTTAATGTGCACAGTGCCTTTCTTGCAAGCTCTAAACCCAACAATGGTATAATCAATAACAATGTAATACTAAAAATAACATAAGGTAGAACAAATATGAGGAAGTGAGTTTGTGTGTGTGTTGGTGAGCTAGGGTGCATAGAGTCCTGTACCTGTGAGTGTGCATAGAGACAAAAATAAGGGTCAACTTAGTCCGTTTAGCCAATTTATTTGCTATTTAGTTAACTATTATCTCAGCCTCCAGTATTTATGCTGCAGTAGTTTATGTGTCGGGGGGCTAGGGTCAGTCTGTTATATCTGGAGTATTTCTACCGTCTTACCCGGTGTCCTGTGTGAATTTAAGTATGCTCTCTCTAATTCTCTCTTTCTCTCTTTCTTTCTCTCTTTCGGAGGACCTGACCCCTAGGACCATGCCTCGGGACTACCTGGCATGATGACTCCTTGCTGTCCCCAGTCCACCTGGCCATGCTGCTGCTCCAGTTTCAACTGTTCTGCCTGTGATTATTATTGACCATGCTGGTCATTTATGAACATTTGAACATCTTGGCCATGTTCTGTTATAATCTCCACCCGGCACAGCCAGAAGAGGACTGGCCACCCCACATAGCCTGGTTCCTCTCTAGGTTTCTTCCTAGGATTTGGCTTTTCTAGGGAGTCTTTCCTAGCCACCGTGCTTCTACACCTGCATTGCTTGCTGTTTGGGGTTTTAGGCTGGGTTTCTGTACAGCACTTTGAGATATCAGCTGATGTACGAAGGGCTTTATAAATACATTTGATTTGATATTTAGTAGTCATATGGCTTGGGGATAGAAGCATTTCAGGAGAATGTTGGTGTCAGACATTCATGCACCGTGTCACGCCCTGACCTTAGAGATCCTTATTATTCTATATGTTTGGTTAGGTCAGGGTGTGACTCTGGTGGGAAAGTCTATGTTTTCTATTTCTTTGTATGTTCTATTTCTATTTTTTTTGCCTAGTGTGGTTCCCCATCAGAGGCAGCTGTCTATCGTTGTCTCTGATTGGGGATCATATATAAGTTGTCATTTTCCTTTTTGGGTTTTGTGGGATCTTGTTTTCTGTTTTAGTGTCTGTGCCTGACAGAACTGTGCGCTTTCATTTTCACTTTGGTTATTTTGTTTGTGTCTTTTTTGAAAATAAAATAACATGAACACTTTCCACACTGGGCTTTGGTCCACTCCTTTCGACGAGAGCCGTTACACACCGGTACGGCTTGCAGTGCGGAAGCAGATAGCCACCCAAGCCATAGGCTGTTCTGTCTTTAGAAACTAGTACAGATCAAATCAAATGTATTTATAAAGCCATTCTTACATCAGCTGATATCTCAAAGTGCTGTACAGAAACCCAGCCTAAAACCCCAAACAGCAGGAGTGGGTCTGGTGTCTGGGATGATGAAGTTAATGCCATAACCAGCCTCTCTTAGCACATCCTGATTACAGATGTGAGTGCTACAGGGTGGTAGTCATTGTGACATGAAGCCTTAGAGTTCTTGGGAGCACAGTGTTATTGTCGAAGCGTGCATTAAATTAATTGAGTGTCATGTCTTACCTCGTGCCGTCAGGCCTATGTAGCTCTGAGCTATGCTACTCATATCAGGTCTAAAACCTGCTACTCGCATTACTGCTGTTAGGGGGTTAAAAACATGGTTCATTAAAAACCACCTTGAGATGTTGTCATGTTACATCGTCAACCAATTCCCCAACCCATCCATGAATATATAACATGCTCTCAATCTGACCAAGATGGCTCTCAGGAGCCTACCAATTGTCAAATCCAGCCAGGAATCCTAAATATCTATCGTCTTTGGAACATGTCTTCGCTAAAATTGTTAGGGGAACGGAATGTTGAGCAATCATACGGAACGTAATCAATACCATCACTTACAAAGGGCTGAATACAGATTGAACTGTGACAGTAGATACTCCTAATAGATACTCCTAATAGATACTCCTAGTAGATACTCCTAGTAGATACTCCTAGTAGATACTCCTAATAGATACTCCTAGTAGATACTCCTAATAGATACTCCTAGTAGATACTCCTAGTAGATACTCCTAGTAGATCCTCCTAATAGATACTCCTAATAGATACTCCTAGTAGATACTCCTAGTAGATACTCCTAATAGATACTCCTAATAGATACTCCTAGTAGATACTCCTAATAGATACTCCTAGTAGATACTCCTAGTAGATACTCCTAGTAGATCCTCCTAATAGATACTCCTAATAGATACTCCTAGTAGATACTCCTAGTAGATACTCCTAATAGATACTCCTAATAGATACTCCTAGTAGATACTCCTAATAGATACTCCTAGTAGATACTCCTAATAGATACTCCTAGTAGATACTCCTAGTAGATACTCCTAGTAGATACTCCTAGTAGATACTCCTAATAGATACTCCTAGTAGATACTCCTAATAGATACTCCTAGTAGATACTCCTAGTAGATACTCCTAGTAGATCCTCCTAATAGATACTCCTAATAGATACTCCTAGTAGATACTCCTAGTAGATACTCCTAATAGATACTCCTAGTAGTGACTTACAGTAAGGGCCTTTATCTTCAAATTGCGAGGTGAGACAACCACATGACAGTCAAATAAACAGGATACCAACATTCCATTCCAGCTAAACAATGGATATATAGCGTTTCAATTTTGGGGGGATGAATATAAAAATCTGAGAACAGTCATATTTTACACACACATGAAGGTACCCATAAGCAATAATATCTGATGAAAAAAAAACACAAATCTGTGAAAAATTGGTGGATGTAGCGTTTTGGATATAAACTCTTAATATGTCTTGTCGTTATAACAACTACCGCTAGAACACTATGTGAGTACTATACGAACCATAGAAACAGACGGGATATGTCTTTCCATCATGAGAGTCGAATGTATTTGTCCTGTCATTTTTAACAAGCAAAAACACCTGAAGATTGTGGATCAATTATGAAACCAGCAATAGTGCAGCTTCACTCAACAGTTTGTTTGGCCCAGAACAGAGTGGTCTGTGAACACACATGGAAGCAATGACATCCAGGATCCTCTAGTATAGAAAACAATAGAAAGCATCCTCTATGTATCCTGATGTATCATTCACCATATAGCAATACTGCCCTACCAAGCTAAAAGGCAGTGAATGCTCATCGAGTTAATGTCATTTTTGCTGCATTAAATACATGCTTAATCATGTGGACAAGTATCCTGCCTCTATTGTATTGTGTTTTTGGAGAAAATGGGGGTCATGTTAGCAGTAACTGCACACAGTTTCTGTGAAACCAAGGTAAATCCTCAATGCTTGTGAGGAGGAGGAGGAGAGGACAGGGAGAGAAGTAGCTGAGAAAACATGCTGTCTTTGAGTTGGATTTCACACACACACACACACACACACACGGATTTCGCTACACCCGCTATAACATCTGCTAACCATGTGTATGTGACCAAAATAGTTTTATTATATTTGACACACAAAACACATACCCTTATAACTAACGTCAAACCAAGGACAGCCATTGACTCTACTGCCCCCTTCAGATGAATGTGTGCAACTACATATCACTACAACCTCTACAACCAGCAGTACGAACCAGTCCCCTACGTTAAAGGGAAAGGAGGTATACCTAGTCAGTTGTCCAACTGAATGCATTCAACTGAAATGTGTATTTCGCGTTTAACCCAACCCCTACTGGAGTTTCAGTGATGTCAAGGCCTCTCAAGCTGCTGATGAAGCTGCCCTTAGCAGACTGCTAAAGTCCTCATGTCCCCTCATTCAAAAGTAGGTTGATGGTCAAAAGCATGAACCTTGCCCTGTCTGAGTAGTCGTCAATAACAACACAGTACTCAACCTGTCCTCCACACACCCCATCGGCAATGGGAACAACTCAGGTGAGTTAACACACACAGTACATCACAGTGTACAGACACACACGAGACACACGTACAGACACACACGAGACACACACACACACGAGACACACACACACACAAAAAAACACTAACGTCACAGTGGTAGAGTGTTGGTATTAAGTTACCACAGGTATGCAGTGTGTTGGCCTTTTTCCACACACCTACGTGACTGAAGGACTGGCCAAGACAAGGTTGTGTCCCTAGAGATCCTATTAAATTACTAGAGGGGCAATGTCATAAACCCTCCGTGTCCCAACATGCTCACATAATTATAAATACAGTTTATACGAGTTTTATACACATTTTTTTGTATAAATAGCCTATCAAATATATGTGAACAGACCATTAATATCTCCATTTAATTTTTCTTGGAAAGCTGAGACTGCTATTAAACGATACAATATCAGTAATTGTTGCATTTACATCATCAACTGGTTTCAACCAGTGTCTGGCTGTGAATTGACTGTATTGTTTGAATGGAATGTTGGCGTATTGGCAGTTAATTTTCAAGCGTTTATGGAATCATTCCTCTAAAACTGTCTGGCAGCTCCATAGCTTGGGACTATAAGGATCTATCTGCACAAAGATGATTCTGAGATCATTTGGCTTTGAAATTCTGAACCTTCATTGGTTTGAATGGTGTCAGCTGTTTTTTTTTACCTTGTATTCTTATTAACTTAATAACATGAATTGGGGGTATTTAGAGTACTATATAGGTAGACAACATTGAAAATAACAAGAAAGAAATGTATAGTCCCAAGCTCTTTAGCTAACAAACATACAGTATAAAGATAAAGTAAGATAAGATAAATTCTTAAGATGTGTTATTTTAGATATAGATAGATATAGATATATATATATAGATATATTTTTGAATGGGTTTGGAATCTCTAATCCTGGCAATTTGTTTGGTAAACTCACAGGTACGCTCGTAATGGCTGCCTGGTATTGCAATGCTATCATTTCCATGGTAATACAAATGATGTTAACTGATGTTGCACATGCAATGGAATCTTTTTTTGTAATGTCAGTTGAGTTGAATCAACAATGGCCGCCAGCCCACCCATTATGTCATCATTGACTAGAATGGGGACGCCAGTTCTATTCATTCTATTTCTATCATTGGAGGCAGCTGAGTGGAGGACGGCTCATAATAATGGCTGAAATGGTGTAAATGTAATGGCATCAAACACATGGAAGCCATGGAAACCATGGAAGCCATGGAAACCATGGAAGCCATGGAAACCATGTGTTTGGTGTATTTGATACCATTCCACCAATACCTCTCCAGCCATTACCTAGAGCCCATTCTCCACAATTAAGGTGCCACCAACCTCCTGTGATTTACATGGATCATTTTCCTATAATAAGAAGGTTCATGTTCATTCTAGTATTCTAATTCTAGCTGAAGTGACAATCGGTGGTGGAAAAAGTACCCGATTGTAAAGACACTGTAACAGAAAATGAATCAAGTAAATGTAAAAGTCAGCCAGTAAAATACTACTTGAGTGAAAGCCTAAAAGTATTTGGTTTCAAATATACTTAAATATCAAAAATAAATGTAATTTCAAAAATATACTTCAGAATTCAAAGTAAACATGGCATATATGGCAAACCAGATGGTTTTTCTTGTTTTTAAAATGTATAGATAGTCACTGCAACACTCAGACATCACTTACAAATTAATCATTTGTGTTTAGTGAGTCTGCCAGATCAGGGGCAGTAGATGACCAGGGATGCAATTCTCTCTTTTTTTCTCTCTCTCGGAGGACCTGAGCCCTAGGACCATGCCCCAGGACTACCTGACATGATGACTCCTTGCTGTCCCCAGTCCATCTGACCGTGCTGCTGCTCCAGTTTCAACTGTTCTGCCTTATTATTATACGACCATGCTGGTAATTTATGAACATTTGAACATCTTGGCCATGTTCTGTTATAATCTCCACCCGGCACAGCCAGAAGAGGACTGGCCACCCCTCATAGCCTGGTTCCTCTCTAAGTTTCTCCCTAGGTTTTGGCCTTTCTAGGGAGTTTTTCCTAGCCACCGTGCTTCTACACCTGCATTGCTTGCTGTTTGGGGTTTTAGGCTGGGTTTCTGTACAGCACTTTGAGATATCAGCTGATGTACGAAGGGCTATATAAATACATTTGATTTGATGTTCTCTGTTTAGTGAGTCCTCCAGATCAGGGGCAGTAGATGACCAGGGATGTTCTCTGTTTAGTGAGTCCTCCAGATCGGGGGCAGTAGATGACCAGGGATGTTCTCTGTTTAGTGAGTCCACCAGATCAGGGGCAGTAGATGACCAGGGATGTTCTCTGTTTAGTGAGTCCACCAGATCAGGGGCAGTAGATGACCAGGGATGTTCTCTGTTTAGTGAGTCCTCCAGATCAGGGGCAGTAGATGACCAGGGATGTTCTCTGTTTAGTGAGTCCTCCAGATCAGGGGCAGTAGATGACCAGGGATGTTCTCTGTTTAGTGAGTCCTCCAGATCAGGGGCAGTAGATGACCAGGGATGTTCTCTGTTTAGTGAGTCCTCCAGATCAGAGACAGTAGGGATGACCAGGGATGTTCTCTGTTTAGTGAGTCTGCCAGATCAGGGGCAGTAGATGACCAGGGATGTTCTCTGTTTAGTGAGTCCTCCAGATCAGAAGCAGTAGTGATGACCAGGGATGTTCTCTGTTTAGTGAGTCCTCCAGATCAGAGGCAGTAGGGATGACCAGGGATGTTCTCTGTTTAGTGAGTCCTCCAGATCAGAGCCAGTAAGGATGACCAGGCATGTTCTCTTGATAAGTGCGTGAATTGGACCACTTTCCTGTCCTGTTAAGCATTCAAAATGTAATGAGTACTTTTAGGTGTCAGGGAAAATTTATGAAGTAAAAAGTACATCATTTTCTTTAGGAATGTAGTGGAATAAATGTTAAAGTTGTCAAAAATATAAATAGTAAAGGAAAGTACAGATACCCTAAAAAACTACATACTTTAAAGTATTTTTACTTCAGTACTTAACACCACTACTTACGATTCCCCACATTGAAGTTTCTTGACATTGTTGCTAACTATCCAGAACAACAGAAAGACTTCTTCCCCATTGAAGCGTGTGCATTGTTTTCATGACGCTGTCAGCTAACTCATCTATAGGATACACTGTCCGGAAGTAGCTAACCCTATACAATGTATACACATAGGATATGTTGTTGTCTGTCATTTCTATTGAGTATGATTAGCATCAATATAATGTTCATTGAGTATGATTAGCATCAGTAGAAAGATAAATGGCCCCTTCACAGGGTTTCATATGACGCAAGATCAGGAGCATCACATTATATCTGCCTCCCAAAAGGCACCCTATTCCCTACATAGTGCACTACTTTTGACCAGAGCCATGTTCCCTACATAGTGCACTACTTTTGACCAGAGCCCTATTCCCTACATAGACCACTACTTCTGACTAGATCCCTATAGGGCCCGCATCTAAAGTACTGCACTATATATAGCAACAGGGTGCTTCATATTGTGGTAGATTAGAGGCATCACATTAGAAACACCTGACTAATCATTGAACCCATCTTTAAGATCCTAGAACCAGACCTAGTTTTAGACCCCATTGGACAGTGGGTTATTGTGTGAGGACTGTATGTGTGTGCGTGCATGCATGCGTCTGTGTGAATCACTATGTAATTGGTGAGTGATATGTGATACGGCGTGGTATGTGATGAGGCCGCGAGAGAAAACATACAAGATGGATACAGGATACGTCCACTGTAATCTACTGTACTTAGTGTCACATTGGTGCGGACAGAAAGGAAACTCAATAGCCACTCTGCTTCGCAGACTGAGGAAGATTCATTTGGAGAAGGGGAATAACGCAACGATTTAATCCACTATAGAGATTCATTCAACCATTAAACGGTCAGATCAACCCACTGTAGAGATTAATTCATCTCTTAAATGGTCACATCAACCCACTATAGAGATCAATTCAACTCTTATATGGTCAGATCAACCCACTGTAGAGATCAATTCAACTCTTATATGCTCAGATCAACCCACTATAGAGATTAATTCAACCCTTATATGGTCAGTTCAACCCACTATGAGATCAATTCAAACCTTATGGTCAGTTCAAGCTGTCGTGGTCAGTGCCATTTCAGATGAGAGAGTACCAACCCAGCTGGGTTGGCGCCCCCCCTTGGGTTGTGCCGTGGCGGAGATCTTTGTGGGCTATACTCGGCCTTGTCTCAGGATGGTAAATTGGTGGTTGAAGATATCCCTCTAGTGGTGTGGGGGCTGTGCTTTGGCAAAGTGGGTGGGGTTATACCCTGCCTCTTTGGCCCTGTCCGGGGGTATCATCGTATGTGGCCACAGCGTCTCCTGACCCCTCCTGTCTCAGCCTCCAGTATTTATGCTGCAGTAGTTTATGTGTCGGAGGGCTAGGGTCAGTTTGTTATATCTGGAGTACTTCTACTGTCTTATCCGGTGCCCTGTGTGAATTTAAGTATGCTCTCTCTAATTCTCTCTTTCTCTCTTTCTTTCTCTCTCTCGGAGGACCTGACCCCTAGGACCATGCCTCAGGACTACCTGGCATGATGACTCCATGCTGTCCCCAGTCCACCTGGCCGTGCTGCTGCTCCAATTTAAACTGTTCTACCTGCGGCTATGGAACCCTGAACTCTTCACTGGACATGCTACCTGTCCCAGACCTGCTCTTTTCAACTCTCTAGAGTCAGCAGGAGCGGAAGAGATACTCTGAATGATCGGCTATGAAAAGCCAACCGACATTTACACCTGAGGTGCTGACCTGTTGCACCCTCTACAACCACTGTGATTATTATTATTTGACCCTGCTGGTCATTTATGAACATTTGAACATCTTGGCCATGTTCTGTTATAATCTCCACCCGGCACAGCCAGAAGAGGACTGGCCACCCCACATAGCCTGGTTCCTCTCTAGGTTTCTTCCTAGGTATTGGCCTTTCTAGGGAGTTTTTCCTAGCCACCGTGCTTCTACACCTGCATTGCTTGCTGTTTGGGGTTTTAGACTGGGTTTCTGTACAGCACTTTGATATATCAGCTGATGTAAGAAGGGCTATATGAATACATTTGATTTGATACTATAGACTGTTGCCTAGCGGCTCAGCATAATCGACTCCTCTCAGTCTGTCATTATGATTTACCAATCACACCTGTTCCGGAACAGGGATATCTCTTTGTCTCTCTGTCTCTCTCTGTGTCTGTCTCTCTGTCGCTCTCTCTGTCGCTCTCTCTGTCTCTCTGTCTCTCTCTCTCTGTCTCTCTGTCTCTCTGTCTCTGTTTCTCTGTCTCTGTCTCTCTGTCTCTCTGTCTCTCTGTTTCTCTGTCTCTGTCTCTCTGTCTCTGTCTCTGTCTCTGTTTCTCTCTCTCTCTGTCTCTGTCTCTGTCTCTCTGTCTCTGTCTCTGTCTCTGTCTCTGTCTCTGTCTCTGTCTCTGTCTCTCTGTCTCTCTGTCTCTGTCTCTCTGTCTCTCTGTCTCTGTCTCTGTCTCTGTCTCTCTGTGTCTGTCTCTCTGTCTCTCTGTCTCTGTCTCTGTCTCTGTCTCTGTCTCTCTGTCTCTGTCTCTGTCTCTGTCTCTGTCTCTCTCTCTCTCTGTCTCTGTCTCTGTCTCTGTCTCTGTCTCTGTCTCTGTCTCTCTGTCTCTCTGTCTCTCTGTCTCTGTCTCTCTGTCTCTCTGTCTCTCTGTCTCTCTGTCTCTCTGTCTCTGTCTCTCAGCAGCTCTTTGATAGTTGTATTCCCTGAGGACATGACAGAGGGACAGTAACACACATAGAGGAGGGGGTGCCAGGATGCTCCTGTACATTTCACCCAAGTGGTTCAATTCCAGGATGCCAGCCTTTCTCTAAACACTTCATACTCTAACATTCCCCACCCAATACCAATCATCATCTCCTCTACAAACTAACCCCTCTCCCCTCAAAGTACTCTCTTCTCCTGCCCTGTGCTTGTTTAGCCAGATGTTATGCTAGATAACATTGTTGTGGCATCCAGACTCAGTTAAATGCCAAGAGTAGGCTTCGGTAGGATAGATTCCAAAACTGTGGTTGGTGTCCTTCACTGTGTTTCGGCTACCCGATCAGGCTACACCGATTACATCGTTGGCAAATGGACTTATGATTGGTATGGATACTGCCAGTCAAGTATAAACCATGTTCCAACAGAATGCGGTCTTTCCTGTAATGCTACACCACCATAAACGTACAAAGGGTGCTAAGAGAGGAAACAAATGGATCAGAGTTACCCAAACAAAAGGTATCAAATCCTAGTTCCAAATCCTAGTTCCAAATCCTAGTTCCAAATCCTAGTTCCAAATAGCAGTTATATATAAAATGTTTGTTCCAAATAGTATTTCCAAAAAGTAGTATTATGAGGGGTTAACAGAACAAGTAGTCTGTGGGCGACTGTGGTGTTGTCATCGATTATTGTGCACGATACAGAGTATGTATAGTGGGGCAAAAAAGTATTTAGTCAGCCACCAATTGTGCAAGTTCTCCCACTTAATAATATGAGAGAGGCCTGTAATTTTCATCATAGGTACACTTAAACTATGACAGACAAAATGAGAAAATAAAACCAGAAAATCACATTGTAGGATTTTTTATGAATTTATTTGCAAATTAGACACATCTCAACATCAACTGTTCAGAGGAGACTGCTGGGAATCAGGCCTTAATGGTCGAATTGCTAACCACTACTAAAGTACACCAATAATAAGAAGAGACTTGCTTGGGCCAAGAAACACGAGCAATGGACATTAGACCGGTGGAAATCAGTCAATTGGTCTGATGAGTCCAAATTTGCGATTTTTGGTTCCAACCCCCATGTCTTTGTTAGGCGCAGAGTAGGTGAACGGATGATCTCCGCATGTGTGGTTCCCACCGTGAAGCATGGAGGAGGAGGTGTGATGGTGTGGGGGATCATTGCTGGTGACACTGTCAGTGATTTATTTAGAATTCAAGGCACACTTAACCAGCATGGCTACCATAGCATTTTGCAGTGATACGCCATCCCATCTGGTTTTCCACTTAGAGGGAAGTGGAAACGTCTAGGAGCAACAACAACTCAACCGCGAAATGGTAGGCCACACAAGCTTACAGAACAGGACCGAGTGGTGAAGCGTGTAGTGCTTAAAAATCAGTTGCAACACTCACTACCTAGTTCCAAACTGCCTCTGAAAGCAACGTCAGCACAAGAACTGTTCGTCGGGAGCTTCATGTAGCAGGTTTCCATGGCCGAGCAGCCGCACACAAGCTTAAGATCACCATACGCAATGCCAAGCGTTGGCTGGAGTGGTGTAAAGCTTACCGCCATTGGATTCTGGAGCAGTGGAAATACAATCTCTGGAGTGATGAATCAAGCTTCACCATCTGGCAGTCCATCGGATAAATTTGGGTTTGGAGGATGCCAGGAGAACACTACCTCCCCCAATACCTAGTGCCAACTGTAACGTTTTGTGGGGGAGGAATAATGGTCTGGGGTGTTGATCATGGTTGAAACTAGGCCCCTTAGTTCCAGTGAAGGGATATCTTGACACTACAGCATGCAATGACATTCTAGATGATTCTGTGCTTCCAACTATGTGGCAACAGTTTGGGGCAGGCCGTTTCCTGTTTCAGCATGACAATGCCCCTGTTCACAAAGCAAGGTCCATACAGAAATACAGTACCAGTCCAAAGGTTGGACATACCTACTCATTCACAGTTTTTTCTTTATTTTTACTATTTTCTACATTGTAGAATAATAGTGAAGACATCAGAACTATGAAATAACACATGGAATCATGTCGTAACCAAAAAAGTGTTAAAAACAAATCAAAATATATTTTAGATTTTAGATTCTTCAAAGTAGCCACCCTTTGCCTTGATGACAGCTTGGTGTATCAACCTATACATGGCCCTGGGAAATACAGGCCAGTGTCATCAATACATCCCATAGTATACAGTAGAGTAGGCCTAGTTAAGGTAGGCCTAGTTACAGTAGGCCGGGTTACAGTGGACCGGGTTACAGTGGACCTGGTACCAATAATAATAATATAGTAGAGTACGGTCCCAAATGGCACCCATCCCTACATAGTGCACTACTTTTGACGGGCCCTGGTCTAGTGTTCAGTATGGTTATGAACCATGCAATGAACTCAATTAACTAAATGCTAATTATTTAAGCAATAAGGCAAGAGGGGGTGTGGTACATGGCCAGTATACCACGGCTAGGGGCTGTTCTTACACACAGCCCTTAGCCGTGGTACAGTTGAAGTCTGAGGTTTACATACACTTAGGTTGGAGTAATTAAAACTTGTTTTTCAACCACCCCACACATTTCTTGTCAGCAAACTATAGTTTTGGCAAGTCGGTTAGGACATCTACTTTGTGCATTTCACAAGGTATTTTTCCAACAATTGTTTACAGACAGATTATTTCACTAATATTTCACTAATAATTCACTGTATCATAATTCCAGTGGGTCAGAATTTTACATACACTAAGTTGACAGCTTAGAAAATTCCAGAAAATGATGTCATCACTTTTGAAGCTTCTGATAGTTTACATCATTTGAGTCAATTGGAGATGTACCTGTGGATGTATTCTGATCATCTGGACCAGTCCAGTGACTGCTGTGAAAGGACAGCTGACAACATAGGAAAGTCTGTGTGACAGCTTGGAGAGACAGCTGACCAGAGAGAATAGACCCCACTGGGGCTGTCATGGGCTAGCTACCCATGTTGGCAGTCTCCGACGCTGTTTCAGTATGTTGGAGACACCCGCTAAGTGCTACTGAAAGTCAACAAAGGAACATACCCCTAGAGCCTGCGAGAGCTGGGGCGCAAGATGGCTCAATGACTGATCACACGGTTACGGACCCAGGAACGGAAACGACTACGAGAAGGAACACAGCACATGAGACAACCATAACAGCAGCAGGACACACACTTCAGGTGTGCAGCTGTGGTTGGGAGAGAGTAACATCGGCAAGGGGGTTAAGGATCCATCAAGGGAGGAAAAGGTGCTTGGGAGAGCAGAGACAGGGACCTTGCATTGACCCGTACTTCTTACGAAGCAGCCAGTCAAATCAGTCGAATGAAGCACAGCGACGGGACGCAAACCAAAGTTCGCAGAGCATCAGCACCCCTGTAACCGAGGAGGATAACACAAGCACAGAAATGCCGGTGGGTGAACTCACCCAACCACAGAGACCTCTAAAAGAGGAAAAGATCAAAGGGCACGGACCGAGTGTGAAGTGGCCCAAAGCTGTTGAAAAGAGAGAGTGGGAAACAATCAACAACGACCTGACAAAAATCTTGGAACAACAGGTAGGAACAGCAGAGAAAAAGCTTGAAAGGATGGGAGACATTATCTACCACTACGGAGAAGAGCGCTTTGGAGTAAACGAAAGGAGAAGTGGCAAGACACCACCCGCGCCAGCCAAATCTAAGAGGCAGCAGGAGATCGAGATACTTGTCAGAGAGAGAAGGCAGCTGAGGAAGCAGTGGAAGAAGGCCTCTGATGCAGAGAGAGAAGGTCTCATGCTACTCCAAGCAGACATTAAATGTCGGCTGGCAACCTTGCGAAGAGCGGAAAACTTAAGGAAACTTCGTAGGAAGAAGGAACACTCAAGAACACGGTTCTATAAAAACCCCTTTAAGTTTGTCAAAGATCTCTTTGCAAAGGAAAAGTGCGGAATCCTAAAAACTCCAAAGACTGAACTGGAAGAACATCTGGAAAAGGTCCACCAGGACATGAAAAGGCATGAGCAGATAATCATCCCACATGACATCCCACCTATTCAATCACCAGAATTCAATCTGGACACTGACCCTCCAAAATGGAGGGAAGTAGAGAACGTTGTCCGAAGAGAAAGAGCGGCCTCGGCTCCTGGGCCTAATGGAGTACCATACAAGCTCTACGCTTTCTTTGGAGGCTCATGAGGATAGTGTGGCAGAAGGAAATATTACCAAAGGCATGGCGAAGGGCTGGTGGTGTGCTAATCCCGAAAAAGAAGGATGCGACAGACATCAGTCAATTCCGACCAATCTCCCTTCTCAACATCGAAGGGAAGATCATTATCAGTATAATAGCACAGAGGCTGTCCACTTATCTGGAAAGGAACAAGTACATTGATACATCTGTACAGAAAGCAGGCATTCCTGGTTTCTCTGGTTGCCTGGAACATACTAGTATGATTTGGCACCAGATCCAAACAGCTAAGAAAGACAAGAGAGACCCTATGTCATCTTCCTCGACCTGGCCAATGCCTTTGGCTCAGTTCCCCATGAACTCCTCTGGGAATCCTTCAACATTTTCCACATACCAGAACCCATCACTACACTGGTAAAGGCCTATTTCCAAGACCTGCAATTGTGTTTCACAACACCTGACTTCACAACAACATGGCAGCGCTTGGAAGTAGGCATAATGGCAGGCTGTACAATTTCTCCTCTGGCCTTCACTATGGCCATGAAAGTCATCATCAGGGCATCGAGATGGGTGGTCGGCGGTGAGAGAACTAAGGAAGGGCTCCGTCTCCCACCTATCCGAGCATACATGGATGACATGACTACACTGACCACCACTGCAGCATGCACCAGGCGGCTACTTGCAAAACTGCAGGATAACATCAAGTGGGCCCGGATGAAAATCAAGCCAAGCAAATCTCGAAGAATCTCCATAGTCAAGGGACAGCTTAAAGATGTGAGGTTCTGCATTGGAGATGACCCGATACCAACGGTGTCTGAGCAACCCATCAAGAGCCTGGGTAGATGGTACAACGAAAGCCTCCGGGATAAAGATCAAATTCAGCAAGTAAGGCAGGATATCGCCGACGGTCTTGAGAACATCAACAAGACCCTACTGCCTGGGAGGCTCAAGCTTTGGTGCCTACAGTTTGGACTTCTCCCCCGGGTAATGTGGCCACTCACCGTCTATGAGGTCCCAAAAACAACAGTGGAGAAGATGGAGCGAACCATTACCTCATACGTGAAGAAATGGCTGGGTGTCCCACGATGCCTGAGTAACATCGGCCTCTATGGCAAAGGGGTCCTTGAACTACCTCTTACAAGTCTAACGGAGGAGTACAAGTGCTCTAAAGTAAGACTTCAGATGATATTGAAGGACTCCAAAGACCAGACCATTAGCAAGGCTGCACCTCCCCTACAAACTGGACGGAAATGGACATCATCCAAGGCTGTGCAGCAAGCAACATCAGCCCTGAGACACCAAGACATTGTGGGGAATATCCAGCATGGATGAGGAGGCTTTGGCCTGGCAGCAAGCAAACCAACGTTCCATAAGGCAACAACATCTGAACGCAGGAAGCTGGTGGTCGAGGAGGTGCGCAGACAGGAGGAGACTGCAAGAAGTGCAAAGGCTGTCTCTCTTGCTAAACAAGGGCAATGGACGCGGTGGGAAGGCCTGGAGAGGAGAAAGATCAACTGGAGTGAGCTTTGGCAAATGGAGGCAAGCAACATCAGCTTCATCATAAGAGCTGTTTATGATGTGCTTCCATCACCAAAAAATCTACATCAATGGTATGGTGAGGACTCGACCTGCCCCCTCTGCCCAGCTCCAGCGACTCTCAGGCATATAATGACAGGTTGCAAGACCAGCCTCTCACAAGGCCGCTACACCTGGAGGCACAATCAGGTCCTCAAGAGCCTGGCTGCAGCACTTGAGACCAAGAGGAGTGCAACCAATTCATTACCTCCAAAAACAAGCAATCCCGTCAAAACAACAACATTCATCCGGGAAGGACAGAAAAGGCCCAAGTATCCTCCTACGAAGCCAGAAACTGGACACCTAGCCATGGCCCGGGACTGGAAGATGCTTGTCGATATTGGCCAGCAACTAATTTTTCCATCTGAGATTGCTTCTACCAACCTTAGGGCAGACATGGTACTCTGGTCCCCTTCACGAAAGGCTGTGTACATCATAGAGCTCACAGTCCCGTGGGAAAACTCTGTTGAAGAGGCCTACGAGCGTAAGAAACTGCGTTACACAGAGTTGGCAGCAGACGCAACTCAGCGTGGATGGAATGCAAAAGTCTGGCCAGTTGAAGTGGGATGCAGAGGATTCGTGGCTTCTTCCACCATCAGGTTGCTGAAAGAACTTGGAATCCATGGACAGGCTCTGCTGCAGACCGTCAGAGCAGTTTCTCAAGCAGCTGAAAGAGGCAGCCAGTGGATCTGGATCAAACGGAAGGACCCTTGCTGGGCTATAACTTCATGACCCCCCCACCCCCACCTGAGAACCCAATTCAGATCCCTCCAACTTGAGGAGGGCATATGAGGTATGCGGTCAGCTGTAGGGCTGGCTCAGGGAAGAGGACGCCCCTGCCTTGCATAGTCCCGTGGGACATCTTAATTGGGAATGGGACACAAGCTAAGGCTTGATCACCCTTTAGCTGGCCACCTTTGATGAGGGTGTTTAGTGATTAAAGGCCGAAACACCCACTGATTCGAAGGCACACTACTGAGGATGTGTTCCAAAATTGACATCTTAACCCAGTCTAAGAAATAAACCTCCCATGCCACTCTGTCAACATCACGGCAAATCTCATGTGAGTGCATTCCATCTATTGGCACAATGGACAGTTTTTAACATCTCGTCCAGTGCCTCTTTTCTTGACATCATGGGAAAATCAAAAGAAATCAGCCAAGACCTCAGAAAGAAATTGTAGACCTCCACAGGTCTGGTTCATCCTTGGGAACAATTTCCAAATGCCTGAAGGTACCACGTTCATCTGAACAAACAATAGTATGCAAGTATAAACACCATGGGACCACGCAGCCGTCATACCTCAGGAAGGAGATGCGTTTTGTCTTCTAGAGATGAATGTACTTTGGTGTGAAAAGTACAAAATCATGTGTCCTAAGCCTCTGAATGTCCTTGAGTGGCCCAGCCAGAGCCCGGACTTGAGCCCGATTGAACATCTCTGGAGAGACCTGAAAATAGCTGTGCAGTGACGCTCCCCATTCAATCTGACAGAGCTTGAGAGGATCTGCAGAGAAGAATGGGAGAAACTCCCCACATATGCTTGTAGCGTCAAATCCCAAAAAGACTTGAGGCTGTAATTGATGCCAAAGGTTCTTCAACAAAGCACTGAGTAAATAGTCTGAATACTTAAATGTGATTTTTTTAATACATTTTCTAAAATGTGTAAAAAACAGTTTTTGCTTTGTCATTATGGGGTATTGTGATGTCATTATGGGGTACTGTGTGTATATTGATGAGGGAATCATTTTTTGTTGACATTTTTAGAATAAGGCTGTACGTAAAAAAAATGTGGAAAAAGTGAAGGGGTCTGAACACTTTCCGAATGCACTGTATAACCAGACCATAGATAGAACACCAGATTGTCCAATAACTGATGGACAGGAAGAGACAGGAAGAGATCATAGGTAAATAGAAAGAGGTCATTAGAATAATTATTATATATTTTTAAATGTAACCTTTATTTAACTAGGCAAGTCAGATAAGAACAAATTCTTATTTACAATGACGGCCTACCAGGGAACAGTGGGTTAACTGCCTTGTTCAGGGGCAGAACGACCTTGTCAGCTCGGGGATTCAATCCAGCAACCTTTTGGTTACTGGCCCAATGCTCTAACCACTAGGCTACCTACCACCTACTATGGCAGACCATGCCCCAGTTCCCTGGATGGCCATCCATCTTGTGATGAAAGCTACAGAGAGTCGGACGCCATTTTGGATCCGGCGGTAATTCCTCCATTGGGAATAGAGGGGAAATGGGAAAACTATCGGAGAAGGGGCTTTGATGTTGGGTCTGCTGACACTGGGAGTCTTACCATCTCTTACGTAAAGTAGGTTAAGTACAGTAAATCAAGCATTGTGAGTCAGGGACCGTCAACAACTGGGTTGCTCTCCACCTCTCAGCCCCAAAGCGATGCTTCTGGGTGGCTCACCATCCAACCATGAACAACAACAACTGACTGAGCAAAGAGATACTCAAACTCTCTTTGAGGATAATAGAAGTCCAATATAAGGATGCTTCTTTATCATCGAAACTGCTGTCTCAGTACACAGATGAGATTAAATGAAATATTTCCTTTAGCAACCAACACTGTATACTCTGCTTGCAGTGGCTAGTGAAAGTATTCACCCCCTTGGCATTTTTCCTAGTTTGTTGTCTTACAACCTGGAAATAAAAATCAATCCATTTTTTTGGGGGGGGGGGGGGTCATTTGATTTACACAACATGCCTACCACATTGAAGATGCAAAATATTTTTTGGGGTGAAAAAACAAGAAATAAGCCCCAAAAACTTAAGTGTGCATAACTATTCACCCCGTCAAAGTCAATACTTTGTTGAGCCACCTTTTGCATCAATTACAGCATTAAGTCTCTTGGGGTATGTCTTGGCACATCTAGCCACTGGGATTTTTGTCCATTCTTCAAGGCAAAACTGCTGTCTGTTATACCACAGATTCTCAATTGGATAGAGGTCTGGGCTTTGACTAGGCCATTCCAAGACATTTAAATGTTTCCCCTTAAACCACTCATGTTGCTTTTGCAGTATGATTAGGGTCATTGTCCTGCTGGAAGGTGAACCACCGTCCCAGTCTCAAATCTCTGGAAGACTGTAACAGGTTTCACTTCGGAATTTCCCTGTATTTAGCTCCATCCATCATTCCTTCAATTCTGACCAGTTTCCCAGTCCCTGACGATGAAAAACATCCCCACAGCATGATGCTGCCACCACCATGCTTCACTGTAGGGATGGTCTTCTCTGGGTGATGAGAGGTGTTGGGTGTCTCTGGGTGATGAGAGGTTTGCGCCAGACATAGCGTTTTCCTTGATGGCCAAAAAGCTACATTTTTGTTTCATCTGACAATATGTTTGGGGAGTCTCCCACATGCTGTTTGGCGAACACCAAACATGTCTGCTTATTTTTTTCTTTAAGCAATGGCTTTTTTTCTGGCCATTCTTCACTAAAGCTCAACTCTGGAGTGTACGGCTTAAAGTGGTCCTATGGACAGATACTCCAATCTCCACTGTGGAGCTTTGTAGCTCCTTATGGGTTATCTTTGGTCCCTTTGTTGCCTCTCTGATTAATTCCCTCTTGGAATTCTCTCTTGGCAGGTTTGTTGTGGTGCCATATTCTTTCCATTTTTTTATAATGGTTTTAATGGTGCTCCGTGGGATGTTCAAAGTTCAAAGTTTTTTAGAAACCAACCCTGATCTGTAATTCTCCACAACTTTGTCCATGACCTGTTTGGAGAGCTCCTTGGTCTTCATGGTGCTGCTTGCTTGGTGGTGCCTCTTGCTTTGTGGTGTTGCAGACTCTGGGGCCATTCAGTTGTATATATATACTGAGATCATGTGACAGATCATGTGACACTTAGATTGCACAAAGGCAGACTTTTTTTAAACTAATTTTGTGACTTCTGAAGTTAATTGGTTGCACCAGATCTTATTTAGGGGCTTCATAGCAAAGGGGATGAATACATATGCACCACTCTTCCATTGTTTTTTATTTTTATTTTTTGAAACAAGTCATTTTTTTTCATCTTATTTCACCAATTTGGACTATTTTGTGTATGTCCATTACATGTCCATTACATGAAATCCCCCAAAAATCCTTTTCAATTACAGGTTGTAAAGCAATATAATATGAAAAACGCCAAGGGGGAGGAATACTTTTGCAAGGAACTGTAAATGTTATATTATCGGATTTTACACAGATGATGATGATGATGGTGATGATGATGGTTATGATGATGATGGTGATGAGGATGATGGTGATGATGATGGTGATGAGGATGATGGTGATGATGATGGTGATGAGGATGATGGTGAGGATGATGGTGATGTGATGATGATGGTGATGAGGATGATGGTGATGATGATGGTGATGAGGATGATGGTGATGAGGATGATGATGGTGATGAGGATGGTTATGGTGATGATGGTTATGATGGTGATGATGATGGTGATGATGATGATGATGATGGTGAGGATGATGGTGATGATGATGCTGAGGATGATGGTCATGATGATGATGATGATGGTTATGGTGGTGATGATGATGGCTTGATTATGATGATGAGGATGAGGAAGATGATGGTGGTTTGATGAGGAAGATGGTGATGTAGATGGTGATGATGATGATGATGATGATGATGATGATGATGATGGCTTGATGGTGATGGATTGATGGGGATTATGATGAGGAGGAGGAGGATGGTCATGGTGATGATGATGATGGCTTGATGATGATGATGATGATGATGATGAAGATGATGATGACTTTAATGCGGGGAAACTTAAATCCGTTTGACCAAATATCTACCAGCATGTTAAATGTGCAACCAGAGGACAATAAACTCTGGACCATCTTTACTCCACACACAGAGACGCGTGCAAAGCTCTCCCTCGCCCTCCATTTGGCAAATCTGACCATGATTCTATCCTCCTGATTCCTGCTTACGAGCAAAAAATGTAAGCAGTAAGCACCAGTGATTAGATCAATAAAAACATTTCAGATTAAGCAGATGTCCCTGTAATATGTCCCGGGATTCCTCCGCTGGCATTGAGCAGTACACCATATCAGTCATTGGCTTCATCAATAAGTGCATTGATGACGTCGTCCCCACAGTGACCGAACGTACATACCCCAACCAGAAGCCACGGATTACAGACAACATTCGCACTGAGCTAAAGGCTAGAGCTGCCGCTTTCAAGGAGCGGCAGGACTTGCAAACCATTCAAGACAACAAAGGGAAGTACATCCGAGAGCTGCCTAGTGACACACGCCTTACCAGACGGGCTAAACTACTTCTATGCTCGCTTCGAGGCAAGTAACACTGAAACATGCATGAGAGCACCAGCTGTTACGGAAGACTGTGTGATCACACTCTCCGCAGCTGATGTGAGTAAGACCTTTAAACAGGTCAATATTCACAAGGCTGCAGGGCCAGACGGATTACCAGGACATGTACTGCGAGCATGTCTTCATTCACATTTTCAACCTCTCCCTGTCCGAGTCTGTAATACCAACATGTTTTAAGCAGACCACCATAGTGCCTGTGCCCAAGAACACTAAGGTAACCTATCTAAATGACTACCGACAAGTAGCACTCACGTCTGTAGCCATGGAGTGCTTTAAAAGGCTGGTCAAGGCTCACATCATCAACATTATCCCACAAACCCGAGACCCACTCAAATTACATACCACCTCAACAGATCCACAGATGATGCAATCTCTATTGCACTCCACATTGCCCTTTTCCACCTGGACAAAAGGAACACCTATGTGAGAATGCTATTCATTGACTACAGCTCAGCGTTCAAAACCATAGTGCCCTCAAAGCTCATCAATAAGCTAGGGACCCTGGGACTAAACACCTCCCTCTGCAACTGGATCCTGGACTTCCTGATGGGCCGCCCCCAGGTGGTAAGGGTAGGTAACAACACACCTGCCGCACTGATCCTCAGCACAGGGGCCCCTCAAGGGTGAGTGCTCAGTCCCCTCCTGTACTCCCTGTTCACTCATGACTGCATGACCAAGCATTAAGTTTGCTGATGACACAACAGTGGTAGGCCTGATCACCGACAACGACGAGACAACTTATAGGGAGGAGGTCAGAGACCTGGCCGTGTGGTGCCAGGACAACAACCTCTCCCTCAACGTGATCAAGACAAAGGAGATGATTGTGGACTACAGAAAAAAGAGAAGCAAGCACGCCCCCATTCTCATCGACGGGGCTTAGAGCTTCAAGTTCCTTGATGTCCACATCACCAACAAACTAACATGGTCCAAGCACACCAAGACATTCATGAAGAGGGCACGACAAAACCTATTCCCCCTCAGGAGACCGAAAAGATTTGGCATGGGTCCTCAGATCCGCAAAAGGTTCTACAGCTGCACCATGGACAGCATCCTGACTGGTTGCATCACTGCATGGTACGGCAACTGCTCGGCCTCCAACCGCAAGGCACTACAGAGAGTGTGTGTACTACTGGGGCCAAACTTCCTGCTATCCAGGACCTCTATAACAGGCGGTGTCAGAGGAAGGCCCTAAAAATTGTCAAAGACTCCAGCCACCCAAGTCATAGATTGTTCTCTCTGCTAGCACACGGCAAGCAGAACCAGAGCGCCAAGTCTAGGTCCAAAAGGCTTTTAAACAGCTTCTACCGCCAAGCCATGAGACTCCTGAACACATAATCAAATGGCTAACCAGACTATTTGCATTGCCCCCCCCCCACCCTTTTATGCCGCTGCTACTCTCTGTTGTTGTCATCTATTTACATACACTTAGGTTGGAGTCATTAAAACTTGTTTTTCAACCACTCCACAAAGTTTTGGCAAGTTGGTAAGAACATCTACTTTGTGCAAGTCATTTTTCTAACAATTTATTTTTCTAACAATTTATTTTTCTAACAGATTATTTCACTTATAATTCACTGTATCACAATACCAGTGGGTCAGAAGTTTACATACCCTAAGTTGACTCTGCCTTTAACCTGCTTGGAAAATTCCAGAAAATGATGTCATGGCTTTAGAAGCTTCTGATAGGCTAATTGACATTATTTGAGTCAATTGGAGGTGTACCTGTGGATGTATTTCAACGCCTACCTTCAAACTCAGTGCCTCTTTTCTTGACATCATGGGAAAATCAAAAGAAGTCAGCCAAGGTCTACAAAAATATTGTAGACCACAAGTCTGGTCCATCCTTGGGAGCAATTTTCAAATGCCTGAAGGTACCACGTTCATCTGTACAAGCAATAGTAGGCAAGTATAAACACCATGGGACCACGCAGCCATTATACGCTCAAATCAAATCAAATCAAATGTTATTTGTCACATACACATGGTTAGCAGATGTTAATGAGAGTGTAGCGAAATGCTTGTGCTTCTAGTTCCGACAATGCAGTAATAACCAACAAGTAATCTAACTAACAATTCCAAAAAACTACTGTCTTATACACAGTGTAAGGGGATAAAGAATATGTACATAAGGATATATGAATGAGTGATGGTACAGAGCAGCATAGGCAAGATACAGTAGATGATATCGAGTACAGTATAACATATGAGATGAGTATGTAAACAAAGTGGCATAGTTAAAGTGGCTAGTGATACATGTATTACATAAGGATGCAGTCGATGATATAGAGTACAGTATCTACGTATGCATATGAGATGAATAATGTAGTGTAAGTAACATTATATAAGGTAGCATTGTTTAAAATGGCTAGTGATATATTTACATCATTTCCCATCAATTCCCATTATTAAAGTGGCTGGAGTTGAGTCAGTGTCATTGACAGTGTGTTGGCAGCAGCCACTCAATGTTAGTGGTGGCTGTTTAACAGTCTGATGGCCTTGAGATAGAAGCTGTTTTTCAGTCTCTCGGTCCCAGCTTTGATGCACCTGTACTGACCTCGCCTTCTGGATGACAGCGGGGTGAACAGGCAGTGGCTCGGGTGGTTGATGTCCTTGATGATCTTTATGGCCTTCCTGTAGCATCGGGTGGTGTAGGTGTCCTGGAGGGCAGGTAGTTTGCCCCCGGTGATGCGTTGTGCAGGCCTCACTACCCTCTGGAGAGCCTTACGGTTGAGGGCGGTGCAGTTGCCATACCAGGCGGTGATACAGCCCGCCAGGATGCCCTCGATTGTGCATCTGTAGAAGTTTGTGAGTGCTTTTGGTGACAAGCCGAATTTCTTCAGCCTCCTGAGGTTGAAGAGGCGCTGCTGCGCCTTCTTCACGATGCTGTCTGTGTGAGTGGACCAATTCAGTTTGTCTGTGATGTGTATGCCGAGGAACTTAAAACTTGCTACCCTCTCCACTACTGTTCCATCGATGTGGATAGGGGGGTGTTCCCTCTGCTGTTTCCTGAAGTCCACAATCATCTCCTTAGTTTTGTTGACGTTGAGTGTGAGGTTATTTTCCTGACACCACACTCCGAGGGCCCTCACCTCCTCCCTGTAGGCCGTCTCGTCGTTGTTGGTAATCAAGCCTACCACTGTTGTGTCGTCCGCAAACTTGATGATTGAGTTGGAGGCGTGCGTGGCCACGCAGTCGTGGGTGAACAGGGAGTACAGGAGAGGGCTCAGAACGCACCCTTGTGGGGCCCCAGTGTTGAGGATCAGCGGGGAGGAGATGTTGTTGCCTACCCTCACCACCTGGGGGCGGCCCGTCAGGAAGTCCAGTACCCAGTTGCACAGGGCGGGGTCGAGACCCAGGGTCTCGAGCTTGATGACGAGCTTGGAGGGTACTATGGTGTTGAATGCCGAGCTGTAGTCGATGAACAGCATTCTCACATAGGTATTCCTCTTGTCCAGATGGGTTAGGGCAGTGTGCAGTGTGGTTGAGATTGCATCGTCTGTGGACCTATTTGGGCGGTAAGCAAATTGGAGTGGGTCTAGGGTGTCAGGTAGGGTGGAGGTGATATGGTCCTTGACTAGTCTCTCAAAGCACTTCATGATGACGGAAGTGAGTGCTACGGGGCGGTAGTCGTTTAGCTCAGTTACCTTAGCTTTCTTGGGAACAGGAACAATGGTGGCCCTCTTGAAGCATGTGGGAACAGCAGACTGGTATAGGGATTGATTGAATATGTCCGTAAACACACCGGCCAGCTGGTCTGCGCATGCTCTGAGGGCGCGGCTGGGGATGCCGTCTGGGCCTGCAACCTTGCGAGGGTTAACACGTTTAAATGTCTTACTCACCTCGGCTGCAGTGAAGGAGAGACCGCATGTTTTCGTTGCAGGCCGTGTCAGTGGCACTGTATTGTCCTCAAAGCGGGCAAAAAAGTTATTTAGTCTGCCTGGGAGCAAGACATCCTGGTCCGTGACTGGGCTGGGTTTCTTCCTGTAGTCTGTGATTGACTGTAGACCCTGCCACATGCCTCTTGTGTCTGAGCCGTTGAATTGAGATTCTACTTTGTCTCTGTACTGACGCTTAGCTTGTTTGATAGCCTTGCGGAGGGAATAGCCGCACTGTTTGTATTCGGTCATGTTACCAGACACCTTGCCCTGATTAAAAGCAGTGGTTCGCGCTTTCAGTTCCACGCGAATGCTGCCATCAATCCACGGTTTCTGGTTAGAGAATGTTTTAATCGTTGCTATGGGAACGACATCTTCAACGCACGTTCTAATGAACTCACACACCGAATCAGCGTATTCGGCAATATTGTTATCTGACGCAATACGAAACATATCCCAGTCCACGTGATGGAAGCAGTCTTGGAGTGTGGAGTCAGCTTGGTCGGACCAGCGTTGGACAGACCTCAGCGTGGGAGCCTCTTGTTTTAGTTTCTGTCTGTAGGCAGGGATCAACAAAATGGAGTCGTGGTCAGCTTTTCCGAAAGGGGGGCGGGGCAGGGCCTTATATGCGTCGCGGAAGTTAGAGTAACAATGATCCAAGGTCTTTCCACCCCTGGTTGCGCAATCGATATGCTGATAACATTTAGGGAGTCTTGTTTTCAGATTAGCCTTGTTAAAATCCCCAGCTACAATGAATGCAGCCTCCAGATAAATGGTTTCCAGTTTGCAAAGAGTTAAATAAGGTTCGTTCAGAGCCATCGATGTGTCTGCTTGGGGGGGGATATATACGGCTGTGATTATAATCGAAGAGAATTCTCTTGGTAGATAATGCGGTCTACATTTGATTGTGAGGAATTCTAAATCAGGTGAACAGAAGGATTTGAGTTCCTGTATGTTTCTTTCATCACACCATGTCTCGTTAGCCATAAGGCATACGCCCCCGCCCCTCTTCTTACCAGAAAGATGTTTGTTTCTGTCGGTGCGATGCGTGGAGAAACCCGTTGGCTGCACCGCCTCGGATAGCGTCTCTCCAGTGAGCCATGTTTCCGTGAAGCAAAGAACGTTACAGTCTCTGATTTCCCTCTGGAATGCTACCCTTGCTCGGATTTCATCAACCTTGTTGTCAAGAGACTGGACATTGGCAAGAAGAATGCTAGGGAGTGGTGCACGGTGTGCCCGTCTCCGGAGTCTGACCAGAAGACCGCCTCGTTTCCCTCTTTTTCAGAGTCGTTTTTTTGGGTCGCTGCATGGGATCCACTCCGTTGTCCTGTTTGTAAGGCAGAACACAGGATCCGCTTCGCGAAAAACATATTCTTGGTCGTACTGATGGTGGGTTGACGTTGATCTTATATTCAGTAGTTCTTCTCGACTGTATGTAATGAAACCTAAGATGACCTGGGGTACTAATGTAAGAAATAACACGTAAAAAAACAAAAAACTGCATAGTTTCCTAGGAACGCGAAGCGAGGCGGCCATCTCGGTCGGCGCCGGATGTGGCTGACAGTCTCCTAGAGACGCCGGCCACATCCGGAGACGCGGAGACGCGTCTGTCTCCTAGATACTTTGTTGCAAAAAGTGCAAATCAATCCCAGAACAACAGCAAAGGACCTTGTGAAGATGTTGGAGGAAATAGGTACAAAAGTATATATATTTACAGTACAACGAGACCTATATCGACATAACCTGAAAGGCCGCTCAGCAAGGAAGAAGCCACTGCTCCAAAACCGCCATAAAAAGCCAGACTACGGTTTGCAACTGCACACGGGGACAAAGATCGTTATTTTTGGAGAAATGTCCTCTGGTCTGATGAAACAAACATCATCCAAATGGTGAAGCACGGGGGTGGCAGCATCATGTTGTGGACGTGCTTTGCTGCAGGAGTGTCTGGTGCACTTCACAATAGATGGCATCATGAGGTAGGAAAATTATGTGGATATATTGAAGCAACATCTGAAGACATCAGTCAGGAAGTTAAAGCTTGGTTGCAAATGGGTCTTCCAAATGGACAATGACCCCAAGCATACTTCCAAAGTTGTGGCAAAATGGCTTAAGGAGAACGAAGTCAAGGTGTGGGAGTGGCCATCAAAAAGCCCTGACCTCAATCCTATAGAAAATGTGTGGGCAGAACTGAAAAAGCGTGCACGAGCAAGGAGGCCTAAAAACCTGACTCAGTTACACCAACTCTGTCAAGAGGAATGGACCAAAGTTCACCCAACTTATTGTGGGAAGCTTGTGGAAGGCTACCCGATATGTTTGACCCAAGTTAAACAATTTAATGGCAATGCTACCAAAACCTAATTGAGTGTATGTAAACTTCTGACCTACTGGGAATGTGATGAAAGAAATAAAAGCTGAGATAAATCATTCTCTCTACTACTATTCTGACATTTCACATTCTTAAAATAAAGTGGTGATCCTAACTGACCTAAGACAGGTAATTTTTACTAGAATTAAATGTCAGTAATTGTGAAAAACTGAGTTTAAATATATTTGGCTAAGGTGTATGTAAACTTCTGACTTCTACTGTACATGTACTGTACATATTACCTCAACTAACCGGTGCCTCCGCACATTGACTCTGTACCGGTACCCCCTGTATATAGCCTCCACATTGACTCGGTACCGGTACCCCCTGTATATAGCCTCCACATTGACACGGTACCGGTACCCCCTGTATATAGCCTCCACATTGACTCTGTACCGGTACCCCCTGTATATAGCCTCCACATTGACTCTGTACCAGTACCCCCTGTATATAGCCTCCACATTGACTCTGTACCGGTACCCCCTGTATATAGCCTCCACATTGACTCTGTACCGGTACCCCCTGTATATAGTCTCCACATTGACTCTGTACCGGTACCCCCTGTATATAGTCTCCACATTGACTCTGTAGTGGTACCCCCTGTATATAGTCTCCACATTGACTCTGTACCGGTACCCCCTGTATATAGTCTCCACATTGACTCTGTACCGGTACCCCCTGTATATAGTCTCCACATTGACTCTGTACTGGTACCCCCTGTATATAGCCTCCACATTGACTCTGTACCGGTACCCCCTGTATATAGTCTCCACATTAACTCTGTACCGGAACCCCCTGTATATAGTCTCCACATTGACTCTGTACCGGTACCCCCTGTATATAGCCTCCACATTGACTCTGTACCGGTACCCCCTGTATATAGTCTCCACATTGACTCTGTACCGGTACCCCCTGTATATAGCCTCCACATTGACTCGGTACCGGTACCCCCTGTATATAGCCTCCACATTGACTCGGTACCGGTACCCCCTGTATATAGCCTCCACATTGACTCTGTACCGGTACCCCCTGTATATAGCCTCCACATTGACTCTGTACCGGTACCCCCTGTATATAGTCTCCACATTAACTCTTTCCCGGAACCCCCTGTATATAGTCTCCACATTGACTCTGTACCGGTACGCCCTGTATATAGCCTCCACATTGACTCTGTACCGGTACCCCCTGTATATAGTCTCCACATTGACTCTGTACCGGTACCTCCTGTATATAGTCTTCACATTGACTCTGTACCGGTACCCCCTGTATATAGCCTCCACATTGACTCTGTACCGGTACCCCCTGTATATAGTCTCCACATTAACTCTGTACCGGAACCCCCTGTATATAGTCTCCACATTGACTCTGTACCGGTACCCCCTGTATATAGCCTCCACATTGACTCTGTACCGGTACCCCCTGTATATAGTCTCCACATTGACTCTGTACCGGTACCCCCTGTATATAGCCTCCACATTGACTCGGTACCGGTACCCCCTGTATATAGCCTCCACATTGACTCGGTACCGGTACCCCCTGTATATAGCCTCCACATTAACTCTGTACCGATACCCCCTGTATATAGCCTCCACATTGACTCTGTACCGGTACCCCCTGTATATAGCCTCCACATTGACTCTGTACCGGTACCCCCTGTATATAGTCTCCACATTAACTCTGTACCGGAACCCGCTGTATATAGTCTCCACATTGACTCGGTACCGGTACCCCCTGTATATAGCCTCCACATTGACTCGGTACCGGTACCCCCTGTATATAGTCTCCACATTGACTCTGTACCGGTACCCCCTGTATATAGCCTCCACATTGACTCTGTACCGGTACCCCCTGTATATAGTCTCCACATTGACTCTGTAGTGGTACCCCCTGTATATAGTCTCCACATTGACTCTGTACCGGTACCCCCTGTATATAGCCTCCACATTGACTCTGTACCGGTACCCCCTGTATATAGTCTCCACATTGACTCTGTACCGGTACCCCCTGTATATAGCCTCCACATTGACTCTGTACCGGTACCCCCTGTATATAGTCTCCACATTAACTCTGTACCGGAACCCCCTGTATATAGCCTCCACATTGACTCTGTACCGGTACCCCCTGTATATAGCCTCCACATTGACTCGGTACCGGTACCCCCTGTATATAGCCTCCACATTGACTCGGTACCGGTACCCCCTGTATATAGCCTCCACATTCACTCTGTACCGGTACCCCCTGTATATAGCCTCCACATTGACTCTGTACCGGTACCCCCTGTATATAGCCTCCACATTGACTCTGTACCGGTACCCCCTGTATATAGTCTCCACATTAACTCTGTACCGGAACCCCCTGTATATAGTCTCCACATTGACTCTGTACCGGTACCCCCTGTATATAGCCTCCACATTGACTCGGTACCGGTACCCCCTGTATATAGCCTCCACATTGACTCTGTACCGGTACCCCCTGTATATAGCCTCCACATTGACTCTGTACCGGTACCCCCTGTATATAGTCTCCACATTAACTCTGTACCGGAACCCCCTGTATATAGTCTCCACATTGACTCTGTACCGGTACCCCCTGTATATAGCCTCCACATTGACTCTGTACCGGTACCCCCTGTATATAGTCTCCACATTGACTCTGTACCGGTACCCCCTGTATATAGCCTCCACATTGACTCGGTACCGGTACCCCCTGTATATAGCCTCCACATTGACTCGGTACCGGTACCCCCTGTATATAGCCTCCACATTGACTCTGTACCGGTACCCCCTGTATATAGCCTCCACATTGACTCTGTACCGGTACCCCCTGTATATAGCCTCCACATTGACTCTGTACCGGTACCCCCTGTATATAGTCTCCACATTAACTCTGTACCGGAACCCCCTGTATATAGCCTCCACATTGACTCTGTACCGGTACCTCCTGTATATAGCCTCCACATTGACTCTGTACCGGTACCCCCTGTATATAGTCTCCACATTAACTCTGTACCGGAACCCCCTGTATATAGTCTCCACATTGACTCTGTACCGGTACCCCCTGTATATAGCCTCCACATTGACTCTGTACCGGTACCCCCTGTATATAGTCTCCACATTGACTCTGTACCGGTACCCCCTGTATATAGCCTCCACATTGACTCTGTACCGGTACCCCCTGTATATAGTCTCCACATTAACTCTGTACCGGAACCCCCTGTATATAGTCTCCACATTGACTCTGTACCGGTACCCCCTGTATATAGCCTCCACATTGACTCTGTACCGGTACCCCCTGTATATAGGCTCCACATTGACTCTGTACCGGTACCCCCTGTATATAGCCTCCACATTGACTCGGTACCGGTACCCCCTGTATATAGCCTCCACATTGACTCGGGTACCGGTACCCCTGTATATAGCCTCCACATTGACTCTGTACCGGTACCCCCTGTATATAGCCTCCACATTGACTCTGTACCGGTACCCCCTGTATATAGCCTCCACATTGACTCTGTACCGGTACCCCCTGTATATAGTCTCCACATTAACTCTGTACCGGAACCCCCTGTATATAGTCTCCACATTGACTCTGTACCGGTACCCCCTGTATATAGCCTCCACATTGACTCTGTACCGGTACCCCCTGTATATAGCCTCCACATTGACTCTGTGCCGGTACCCCCTGTATATAGTCTCCACATTGACTCTGTACCGGTACCCCCTGTATATAGTCTCCACATTGACTCTGTAGTGGTACCCCCTGTATATAGTCTCCACATTGACTCTGTACCGGTACCCCCTGTATATAGCCTCCACATTGACTCTGTACTGGTACCCCCTGTATATAGCCTCCACATTGACTCTGTACCGGTACCCCCTGTATATAGTCTCCACATTGACTCTGTACCGGTACCCCCTGTATATATTCTCCACATTGACTCTGTACCGGTACCCCCTGTATATAGTCTCCACATTGACTCTGTACCGGTACCCCCTGTATATAGTCTCCACATTGACTCTGTACCAGTACCCCCTGTATATAGTCTCCACATTGACTCTGTACCGGTACCCCCTGTATATAGTCTCCACATTGACTCTGTACCGGTACCCCCTGTATATAGCCTCCACATTGACTCGGTACCGGTACCCCCTGTATATAGCCTCCACATTGACTCTGTACCGCAACCCCCTGTATATAGTCTCCACATTGACTCTGTACCGCAACCCCCTGTATATAGTCTCCACATTGACTCTGTACCGGTACCCCCTGTATATAGCCTCCACATTGACTCGGTACCGGTACCCCCTGTATATAGCCTCCACATTGACTCTGTACCAGTACCCCCTGTATATAGTCTCCACATTGACTCTGTACCGGTACCCCCTGTATATAGCCTCCACATTGACTCTGTACCAGTACCCCCTGTATATAGTCTCCACATTGACTCTGTACCGGTACCCCCTGTAATATAGTCTCCACATTGACTCTGTACCAGTACCCCCTGTATATAGTCTCCACATTGACTCTGTACCAGTACCCCCTGTAATATAGTCTCCACATTGACTCTGTACCAGTACCCCCTGTATATAGCCTCCACATTGACTCTGTACCAGTACCCCCTGTATATAGTCTCCACATTGACTCTGTACCGGTACCCCCTGTATATAGCCTCCACATTGACTCTGTACCAGTACCCCCTGTATATAGTCTCCACATTGACTCTGTACCGGTACCCCCTGTAATATAGTCTCCACATTGACTCTGTACCGGTACCCCCTGTATATAGTCTCCACATTGACTCTGTACCGGTACCCCCTGTATTATAGTCTCCACATTGACTCTGTACCGGTACCCCCTGTATATAGTCTCCACATTGACTCTGTACCGGTACCCCCTGTATATAGCCTCCACATTGACTCTGTACCAGTACCCCCTGTATATAGTCTCCACATTGACTCTGTACCTCAACCCCCTGTATATAGTCTCCACATTGACTCTGTACCGGTACCCCCTGTATATAGCCTCCACATTGACTCGGTACCGGTACCCCCTGTATATAGCCTCCACATTGACTCTGTACCAGTACCCCCTGTAATATAGTATCACAATCGTTATTTTACTGCTGCTCTTTACTTACTTGTTACTTCTACTTCTTATTCTTATCCATATTTTTTTAAAGTGCATTGTTGGTCAGGGGCTTGTAAGTAAGCATTTCACTGCAAGGTCTACACCTGTTGTATTTGGCGCATGTGACTAATACAATTTGGTTTGATTTGATGATGATGATGATGATGATGATGATGATGATGATGATGATGATGATGATGATGATGATGATGATGATGATGGCTTGATGCCGAAAACATTGGTGTTTTGTATTGTCACCTTTCCTTCATGATATAATCATGATCTATTTTTGCATTTAAGATTTTTGATTTGTCATCATGTTCAACAGCTAAGTCTCTAATCCCAGTACGATACCTGATCTCCCTTCAGTGACTCATATCTGGTCCTGAACAATATGCACAATACATCGACACACAGACCGTGGTGCAAGTACCGCACTCACACACACAGAAACAGAGACAGACACACAGGCACACACACACAAAGATGTGTGATTTACGATCATTACCGTTGTAGAAAGTATTGAGGGAGATGACTCTGTTGGACTCTGGCTCATACTCTACCAATAGTGTAATTACGGTAAAATGGTAAGAGATTTATTTTTTGATAGTGTAAAATATAGCAGTCAGAGAGCATTCAATACAGTAAGGCTGGGATTTATTTGGATCCTCACTAGAGCTGCATTATACCACGCTTGACATTTTAAAGCTAGAATCCTTAATTGTGAAACTGCCACGTCTGTTTGGGATGTTACAACAACAACAAAAGTTGTTTTTTTCTCCCTCGGACATAATTGCACGTGAGATAGAACAGTGTGATTTTTGTTATTACCATTCTGCTGGGTGATCCTCTCCTCATCAACAACACCAAGATGATAACAAAGGTGCTCGCTAGAACAGTGGCATTGTTTCCACAAACGCGGATTTGATCTTTAGAGGTCATTAATAGTTGAGCCAACATCTGCATCCTGAATGTGATCTCAGCAACCGCAGTAACATTGCATTTAAAACTTGCATTGGCTACAAGCATGATGGGATTTGGGAAACCACTGGGAAAATAATTGGGAATCTGGGAAAAATAATTGGGAAACAACGGATTGTAAATAGCAACAGGCCAGCAAGCCACTGAGAGAACAGACAGTGTGTAAGAAGAATCAGAAGTGACAGGGAAGTAAGATGTGTGTGTGTGTGTGTGTGTGTGTGTGTGTGTGTGTGTGTGTGTGTGTGTGTGTGTGTGTGTGTGTGTGTGTGTGTGTGTGTGTGTGTGTGTGTGTGTGTGTGTGTGTGTGTGTGTGTGTGTGTGTGTGTGTGTGTGTGTGTGTGTGTGTGTGTGTGTGTGTGTAAGAAGAATCAGAAGTGAAAAAAGTGAGTAAAGTGAGTGAGGCTCCACCTGGTCTATATAAAGTGAGGCTCCACCTGGTCTATATAAAGTGAGGCTCCACCTGGTCTGTATAAAGTGAGGCTTCACCTGGTCTATATAAAGTGAGGCTCCGCCTGGTCTGTATAAAGTGAGGCTCCACCTGGTCTTTATAAAGTGAGGCTCCACCTGGTCTATATAAAGTGAGGCTCCACCTGGTCTGTATAAAGTGAGGCTCCACCTGGTCTATATAAAGTGAGGCTCCACCTGGTCTGTATAAAGTGAGGCTCCACCTGGTCTGTATAAAGTGAGGCTCCACCTGGTCTGTATAAAGTGAGGCTCCACCTGGTCTGTATAAAGTGAGGCTCCACCTGGTCTGTATAAAGTGAGGCTCCACCTGGTCTGTATAAAGTGAGGCTCCACCTGGTCTGTATAAAGTGAGGCTCCACCTGGTCTTTATAAAGTGAGGCTCCACCTGGTCTATATAAAGTGAGGCTCCACCTGGTCTGTATAAAGTGAGGCTCCACCTGGTCTGTATAAAGTGAGGCTCCACCTGGTCTGTATAAAGTGAGGCTCCACCTGGTCTGTATTAAAGTGAGGCTCCACCTGGTCTTTATAAAGTGAGGCTCCACCTGGTCTATATAAAGTGAGGCTCCACCTGGTCTGTATAAAGTGAGGCTCCACCTGGTCTGTATAAAGTGAGGCTCCACCTGGTCTTTATAAAGTGAGGCTCCACCTGGTCTGTATAAAGTGAGGCTCCACCTGGTCTGTATAAAGTGAGGCTCCAAAAGTATCAGGACAGTAACACATTTGTTGTTGTTTTTGCTCTGTAGATTGTCAGTGGTGGAGGGTTAGATTGTCAGTGGTGGAGGGTTAGATTGTCAGTGGTGGAGGGTTAGATTGTCAGTGGTGGAGGGTTAGATTGTCAGTGGTGGAGGGATAGATTGCCAGTGATAGAGGGTTAGATTGTCAGTGATGGAGGGATAGATTGTCAGTGGTGGAGGGTTAGATTGTCAGTGGTGGAGGGTTGGATTGTCAGTGGTGGAGGGTGGAGGGTTAGATTGTCAGTAGTGGAGGGCTAGATTGTCAGTGGTGGAGGGTGGAGGGTTAGATTGTCAGTGGTGGAGGGTGGAGAGTTAGATTGTCAGTGGTGGAGGGTTAGATTGTCAGAGGTGGAGGGTGGAGGGTTAGCTTGTCAGTGGTGGAGGGTGGAGGGTTAGATTGTCAGTGGTGGAGGGTGGAGGGTTAGATTGTCAGTGGTGGAAGGTGGAGGTTTAGATTGTCAGTGGTGGAGGGTTAGATTGTCCGTGGTGGAGGGTGGAGGGTTAGATTGTCAGTGGTGGAGGGTTAGATTGTCAGTGGTGGAGGGTTAGATTGTCAGTGATGGAGGGTTAGATTGCCTGTGGTGGAGGGAGGAAGGTTAGATTGTCAGTGGTGGAGGGAGGAGGGTTCGATTGTCAGTGGTGGAGGGTGGAGGGTTAGATTGTCAGTGGAGCAGGGTTAGATTGTCAGTGATGGGGGGTGGAGGGTTAGATTGTCAGTGGTGGAGGGTTAGATTGTCAGTGATGGAGGGTTAGATTGTCAGTGGTGGAGGGTTAGATTGTCAGTGGTGGAGGGTGGAGGGATAGATTGTCAGTGGTGGAGGGATAGATTGTCAGTGATGGAGGGTGGAGGGTTAGATTGTCAGTGGTGGAGGGTTAGATTGTCAGTGATGGAGGGTTAGATTGTCAGTGGTGGAGGGTTAGATTGTCAGTGGTGGAGGGAGGAGGGGTAGATTGTCAGTGGTGGAGGGTTAGATTGTCAGTGGTGGAGGGTTAGATTGCCAGTGGTGGAGGGAGGAGGGTTAGATTGTCAGTGATGGAGGGTTAGATTGTCAGTGGTGGAGTGTTAGATTGCCAGTGGTGGAGGGCGGAGGGTTAGATTGTCAGTGGTGGAGGGTGGAGGGTTAGATTGTCAGTGGTGGAGGGTTAGTTTGTCAGTGGTGGAGGGTTAGATTGTCAGTGGTGGAGGTTAGATTGTCAGTGGTGGAGGGAGGAGGGTTAGATTGTCAGTGATGGAGGGTTAGATTGTCAGTGGTGGAGGGTGGAGGGTTAGATTGTCAGTGGTGGAGGGTTAGATTGTCAGTGGTGGAGGGTGGAGGGTTAGATTGTCAGTAGTGGAGGGTTAGATTGTCAGTGGTGGAGGGTGGAGGGTTAGATTGTCAGTGGTGGAGGGTTAGATTGTCAGAGGTGGAGGGTGGAGGGTTAGCTTGTCAGTGGTGGAGGGTGGAGGGTTAGATTGTCAGTGGTGGAGTGTGGAGGGTTAGATTGTCAGTGGTGGAAGGTGGAGGTTTAGATTGTCAGTGGTGGAGGGTTAGATTGTCAGTGGTGGAGGGTGGAGGGTTAGATTGTCAGTGGTGGAGGGTTAGATTGTCAGTGGGGTGGAGGGTTAGATTGTCAGTGGTGGAGGGTTAGATTGTCAGTGGTGGAGGGTTAGATTGTCAGTGATGGAGGGTTAGATTGCCAGTGGTGGAGGGAGGAAGGTTAGATTGTCAGTGGTGGAGGGAGGAGGGTTCGATTGTCAGTGGTGGAGGGTGGAGGGTTAGATTGTCAGTGGAGCAGGGTTAGATTGTCAGTGATGGGGGGGTGGAGGGTTAGATTGTCAGTGGTGGAGGGTTAGATTGTCAGTGATGAATGGTTAGATTGTCAGTGGTGGAGGGTTAGATTGTCAGTGGTGGAGGGTGGAGGGATAGATTGTCAGTGGTGGAGGGATAGATTGTCAGTGATGGAGAGTGGAGGGTTAGATTGTCAGTGGTGGAGGGTTAGATTGTCAGTGATGGAGGGTTAGATTGTCAGTGGTGGAGGGTTAGATTGTCAGTGGTGGAGGGAGGAGGGTTAGATTGTCAGTGGTGGAGGGTTAGATTGTCAGTGGTGGAGGGTTAGATTGCCAGTGGTGGAGGGAGGAGGGTTAGATTGTCAGTGATGGAGGGTTAGATTGTCAGTGGTGGAGGGTTAGATTGCCAGTGGTGGAGGGCGGAGGGTTAGATTGTCAGTGGTGGAGGGTTAGATTGTCAGTGGTGGAGGGAGGAGGGTTAGATTGTCAGTGATGGAGGGTTAGATTGTCAGTGGTGGAGGGTGGAGGGTTAGATTGTCAGTGGAGGAGGGTTAGATTGTCAGTGATGGAGGGTGGAAGGTTAGATTGTCAGTGATGGAGGGTTAGATTATCAGTGGTGGAGGGTGGAGGGTTAGATTGTCAGTGGTGGAGGGATAGATTGTCAGTGATGGAGGGTTAGATTGTCAGTGGGGTGGAGGGTTAGATTGTCAGTGGTGGAGGGTTATATTGTCAGTGGTGGAGGGTTAGATTGTCAGTGATGGAGGGTTAGATTGTCAGTGGGGTGGAGGGTTAGATTGTCAGTGGTGGAGGGTTAGATTGTCAGTGATGGAGGGTTAGATTGCCAGTGGTTGAGGGAGGAAGGTTAGATTGTCAGTGATGGAGGGTTAGATTGTCAGTGATGGAAGGATAGATTGTCAGTGATGGAGGGTTAGATTGTCAGTGATGGAGGGTTAGATTGTCAGTGGGGTGGAGGGTTAGATTGTCAGTGGTGGAGGGTTAGATTGTCAGTGGTGGAGGGTTAGATTGTCAGTGATGGAGGGTTAGATTGCCAGTGGTGGAGGGAGGAGGGTTAGATTGTCAGTGGTGGAGTGTGGAGGGTTAGATTGTCAGTGGTGGAGGGTTAGATTGTCAGTGGTGGAGGGTTAGATTGTCAGTGGTGGAGGGAGGAGGGTTAGATTGTCAGTGATGGAGGGTGGAGGGTTAGATTGTCAGTGGTGGAGGGTGGAGGGTTAGATTGTCAGTGGAGCAGGGTTAGATTGTCAGTGATGGAGGGTGGAGGGTTAGATTGTCAGTGATGGAGGGTGGAGGGTTAGATTGTCAGTGGTGGAGGGTTAGATTGTCAGTGGTGGAGGGTGGAGGGATAGATTGTCAGTGGTGGAGGGATGGATTGTCAGTGATGGAGGGTGGAGGGTTAGATTGTCAGTGGTGGAGGGAGGAGGGTTAGATTGTCAGTGGTGGAGGGTTAGATTGTCAGTGGTGGAGGGTGGAGGGTTAGATTGTTGTGGTGGAGGGTTAGATTGTTAGTGGTGGAGGGTGGAGGGTTAGATTGTCAGTGGTGGAGGGTTAGATTGTTAGTGGTGGAGGGTTAGATTGTTAGTGGTGGAGGGATAGATTGTCAGTGGTGGAGGGATAGATTGTCAGTGGTGGAGGGTGAGATTGTCAGTGGTGGAGGGTGGAGGGTTAGCTTGTCAGTGGTGGAGGGTTAGATTGTTAGTGGTGGAGGGTGGAGGTTTAGATTGTCAGTGGTGGAGGGTTAGATTGTCAGTGGTGGAGGGTTAGATTGTTAGTGGTGGAGGGTGGAGGGTTAGATTGTCAGTGGTGGAGGGTTAGATTGTTGTGGTGGAGGGTTAGATTGTTAGTGGTGGAGGGTGGAGGGTTAGATTGTCAGTGGCGGAGGGTTAGATTGTTAGTGGTGGAGGGTTAGATTGTCAGTGTTGGAGGGATAGATTGTCAGTGGTGGAGGGTTAGATTGTCAGTGGTGGAGGGTGGAGGGTTAGATTGTCAGTGGTGGAGGGTTAGATTGTTAGTGGTGGAGGGTGGAGGGTTAGATTGTCAGTGGTGGAGGGTTAGATTGTCTGTGGTGGAGGGTTAGATTGTTAGTGGTGGAGGGTGGAGGGTGGAGGGTTAGATTGTCAGTGGTGGAGGGTTAGATTGTCAGTGGTGGAGGGAGGAGGGTTAGATTGTCAGTGATGGAGGGTGGAGGGTTAGATTGTCAGTGGTGGAGGGTGGAGGGTTAGATTGTCAGTGGAGCAGGGTTAGATTGTCAGTGATGGAGGATGGAGGGTTAGATTGTCAGTGGTGGAGGGTTAGATTGTCAGTGGTGGAGGGTGGAGGGATAGATTGTCAGTGGTGGAGGGATAGATTGTCAGTGATGGAGGGTTAGATTGTCAGTGGTGGAGGGTTAGATTGTCAGTGGTGGAGGGTTAGATTGTCAGTGGTGGAGGGTTAGATTGTTAGTGTTGGAGGGTTAGATTGTCAGTGGTGGAGGGATAGATTGTCAGTGGTGGAGGGTTAGATTGTCAGTGGTGGAGGGTGGAGGGTTAGATTGTCAGTGGTGGAGGGTTAGATTGTTAGTGGTGGAGGGTGGAGGGTTAGATTGTCAGTGGTGGAGGGTTAGATTGTTAGTGGTGGAGGGTGGAGGGTTAGATTGTCAGTGGTGGAGGGTTAGATTGTTGTGGTGGAGGGTTAGATTGTTAGTGGTGGAGGGTGGAGGGTTAGATTGTCAGTGGTGGAGGGTTAGATTGTTAGTGGTGGAGGGTTAGATTGTCAGTGGTGGAGGGATAGATTGTCAGTGGTGGAGGGTTAGATTGTCAGTGGTGGAGGGTGGAGGGTTAGATTGTCAGTGGTGGAGGGTTAGATTGTTAGTGGTGGAGGGTGGAGGGTTAGATTGTCAGTGGTGGAGGGTTAGATTGTCAGTGGTGGAGGGTTAGATTGTTAGTGGTGGAGGGTGGAGGGTTAGATTGTCAGTGGTGGAGGGTTAGATTGTTAGTGGTGGAGGGTGGAGGGTTAGATTGTCAGTGGTGGAGGGTTAGATTGTCAGTGGTGGAGGGAGGAGGGTTAGATTGTCAGTGGTGGAGGGTTAGATTGTTAGTGGTGGAGGGTGGAGGGTTAGATTGTCAGTGGTGGAGGATGGAGGGTTAGATTGTCAGTGGTGGAGGGTTAGATTGTCAGTGGTGGAGGGTTAGATTGTTAGTGGTGGAGGGTGGAGGGTTAGATTGTCAGTGGTGGAGGGTTAGATTGTCAGTGGTGGAGGGTTAGGTTGTCAGTGGTGGAGGGTGGAGGTTCAGAAAAACACACAAAAAACACACTACTGGAGAAAGTCGTCAAGAGGGGCTCCACAGGTCCTGATCTACATGTAGCAATGTATGGGCCATGGTTTCATCCCCTCTCCACTACAAGCGGCAGCATGCGGTCGGTCATTAATTTCAATGAACCATAAATCCGTTTAAGAGGAGAGATTTCATATCACTGATCCTCCCAGAGGGAAGTTGTAAAACCCTTTATTAGGCTAATCAGACATTGACTCCAGGGGGTGAAACAGAAACTACTGTTTATCCTTTAAGGTGGTATAATCTGAAATAATCATTAGAAAAACACTCTTCCTTGTAATGAAATCATACTTTCAAAAACACATTGTAAAACAATGTGCTTTGCATCTGTGCACGGTCTGTTTTTAATATCGTGACTTCGGTGATTTGTTTGTGTACTTTTTTTTTTATCATGTTGAGTTGTGCCTTGGGTGCCTGAAATGTGCTTTATGTATCAAATCAATTATCATGACTAGAAGCAGGTTCTCCTTGCAATATTAAAAAGGCGAGCAGCTCCTCAGGTGCAAAATACAAGACATACTTTGTAAGAAGTTCATTCACAGTTGCCAGCCATTTAATATTGTTCCAGAGGCTGATGAAACTACCCCTGAGGGTTATTGTGTTTCATTGAAGGAGACGCTCTATTCCAGCCATTAGTATGAGCCGTCCTCCCCTCAGTAGCCTCCACTGGTAGTAAGATGCCGTAAAGACAATATGAACTGTGATCATGATAATGTGAAGACAGACAGCAGCTAACTCCTAACAGAAAATACTATGAGTAGTTGACGTGGAGTCACAAATAGGCTACTGTTCATACCCAGCACACTACTGTTGATACCCAGTACACTACTGTTTATACCCAGTACACTACTGTTCATACCCAACACACTACTGTTGATGCCCAGTACACTACTGTTGATACCCAGTACACTACTGTTGATACCCAACACACTACTGTTGATACCCAGAACACTACTGTTGATGCCCAGTACACTACTGTTGATACCCAGTACACTACTGTTGATACCCAACACACTACTGTTTATACCCAGTACACTACTGTTGATACCCAACACACTACTGTTTATACCCAGTACACTACTGTTGATACCAGTACACTACTGTTTATACCCAGTACACTACTGTTCATACCCAACACACTACTGTTGATGCCCAGTACACTACTGTTGATACCCAGTACACTACTGTTGATACCCAACACACTACTGTTGATACCCAGTACACTACTGTTGATGCCCAGTACACTACTGTTGATACCCAGTACACTACTGTTGATACCAGTACACTACTGTTGATACCCAGCACACTACTGTTGATACCCAACACACTACTGTTTATACCCAACACACTACTGTTCATACCCAGTACACTACTGTATATACCAGTACACTACTGTTTATACCCAGTACACTACTGTTTATACCCAGTACACTACTGTTGATACCCAACACACTACTGTTACTACCCAACACACTACTGTTCATACCCAACACACTTCTGTTCATACCCAGTACACTACTGTATATACCAGTACACTACTGTTTATACCAGTACACTACTGTTGATACCCAGTACACTACTGTTGATACCCAACACACTACTGTTCATACCAGTACACTACTGTTACTACCCAACACACTACTGTTGATACCCAGTACACTACTGTTGATACCCAACACACTACTGTTCATACCAGTACACTACTGTTACTACCCAACACACTACTGTTGATACCCAGTACACTACTGTTTATACCCAGTTCACTACTGTTTATACCCAGTACACTACTGTTCATACCAGTACACTACTGTTTATACCAGTACACTACTGTTGATACCCAGTACACTACTGTTGATACCCAACACACTACTGTTCATACCAGTACACTACTGTTACTACCCAACACACTACTGTTGATACCCAACACACTACTGTTTATACCCAGTACACTACTGTTGATACCAGTACACTACTGTTTATACCCAGCACACTACTGTTGATACCCAACACACTACTGTTTATACCCAACACACTACTGTTCATACCCAGTACACTACTGTATATACCAGTACACTACTGTTTATACCCAGTAGACTACTGTTTATACCCAGTACACTACTGTTCATACCAGTACACTACTGTTTATACCAGTACACTACTGTTTATACCCAGTACACTACTGTTACTACCCAACACACTACTTTTGATACCCAACACACTACTGTTGATACCCAACACACTACTGTTACTACCCAACACACTACTGTTTATACCAGTACACTACTGTTTATACCAGTACACTACTGTTTATACCAGTACACTACTGTATATACCCAGTACACTACTGTATATACCCAGTACACTACTGTTCATACCAGTACACTATTGTATATACCCAGTACACTACTGTTTATACCAGTACACTACTGTTACTACCCAACACACTACTGTTGATACCCAGTACACTACTGTTACTACCCAACACACTACTGTTTATACCCAGTAAACTACTGTTTATACCCAGTAAACTACTGTTGATACCCAACACACTACTGTTGATACTCAACACACTACTGTTGATACCCAACACACTACTGTTGATACCCAACACACTACTGTTACTACCCAACACACTACTGTTGATACCCAACACACTACTGTTACTACCCAACACACTACTGTTGATACCCAACACACTACTGTTACTACCCAACACACTACTGTTACTACCCAACACACTACTGTTGATACCCAACACACTACTGTTACTACCCAACACACTACTGTTACTACCCAACACACTACTGTTGATACCCAACACACTACTGTTACTACCCAACACACTACTGTTGATACCCAACACACTACTGTTCATACCCAACACACTACTGTTCATACCCAGTACACTACTGTATATACCAGTACACTACTGTTGATACCCAGTACACTACTGTTGATACCCAACACACTACTGTTCATACCAGTACACTACTGTTACTACCCAACACACTACTGTTGATACCCAGTACACTACTGTTTATACCCAGTACACTACTGTTTATACCCAGTACACTACTGTTCATACCAGTACACTACTGTTTATACCAGTACACTACTGTTGATACCCAGTACACTACTGTTGATACCCAACACACTACTGTTCATACCAGTACACTACTGGTACTACCCAACACACTACTGTTGATACCCAATACACTACTGTTTATACCCAGTACACTACTGTTGATACCAGTACACTACTGTTTATACCCAGCACACTACTGCTGATACCCAACACACTACTGTTTATACCCAACACACTACTGTTCATACCCAGTACACACCTGTATATACCAGTACACTACTGTTTATACCCAGTACACTACTGTTTATACCCAGTACACTACTGTTCATACCAGTACACTACTGTTTATACCAGTACACTACTGTTTATACCCAGTACACTACTGTTACTACCCAACACACTACTGTTGATACCCAACACACTACTGTTACTACCCAACACACTACTGTTACTACCCAACACACTACTGTTTATACCAGTACACTACTGTTTATACCAGTACACTACTGTTTATACCAGTACACTACTGTATATACCCAGTACACTACTGTTTATACCAGTACACTACTGTTCATACCCAGTACACTACTGTTCATACCAGTACACTGCTGTATATACCCAGTACACTACTGTTTATACCAGTACACTACTGTTACTACCCAACACACTACTGTTGATACCCAGTACACTACTGTTTATACCCAGCACACTACTGTTGATACCCAACACACTACTGTTACTACCCAACACACTACTGTTACTACCCAACACACTACTGTTGATACCCAACACACTACTGTTGATACCAGTACACTACTGTTTATACCCAGTACACTACTGTATATACCCAACACACTACTGTTCATACCAGTACACTACTGTTTATACCAGTACACTACTGTTGATACCCAACACACTACTGTTTATACCAGTACACTACTGTTGATATCCAGTACACTACTGTTCATACCCAACACACTACTGTTACTACCCAACACACTACTGTTGATACCCAACACACTACTGTTGATACCAGTACACTACTGTTTATACCCAGTACACTACTGTTTATACCAGTACACTACTGTTGATACCCAACACACTACTGTTCATACCAGTACACTACTGTTGATACCCAACACACTACTGTTTATACCAGTACACTACTATTGATACCCAACGCACTACTGTTTATACCAGTACACTACTGTTGATACCCAACACACTACTGTTTATACCAGTACACTACTGTTTATACCCAGTACACTACTGTTCATACCAGTACACTACTGTTGATACCCAACACACTACTGTTCATACCAGTACACTACTGTTGATACCCAACACACTACTGTTACTACCCAACACACTACTGTTACTACCCAACACACTACTGTTGATATCCAACACACTACTGTTGATACCAGTACACTACTGTTTATACCCAGTACACTACTGTATATACCCAACACACTACTGTTCATACCAGTACACTACTGTTTATACCAGTACACTACTGTTGATACCCAACACACTACTGTTTATACCAGTACACTACTGTTGATACCCAGTACACTACTGTGCATACCCAACACACTACTGTTACTACCCAACACACTACTGTTGATACCCAACACACTACTGTTGATACCAGTACACTACTGTTTATACCCAGTACACTACTGTTTATACCAGTACACTACTGTTGATACCCAACACACTACTGTTCATACCAGTACACTACTGTTGATACCCAACACACTACTGTTTATACCAGTACACTACTATTGATACCCAACACACTACTGTTTATACCAGTACACTACTGTTACTACCCAACACACTACTGTTGATACCCAACACACTACTGTTCATACCAGTACACTACTGTTGATACCCAACACACTACTGTTTATACCAGTACACTACTGTTGATACCCAACACACTACTGTTTATACCAGTACACTACTGTTTATACCCAGTACACTACTGTTCATGCCAGTACACTACTGTTGATACCCAACACACTACTGTTACTACCCAACACACTACTGTTACTACCCAACACACTACTGTTGATACCCAACACACTACTGTTGATACCAGTACACTACTGTTGATACCCAACACACTACTGTTGATACCCAGTACACTACTGTTCATACCAACACACTACTGTTTATACCCAACACACTACTGTTTATACCCAACACACTACTGTTACTACCCAACACACTACTGTTCATACCAGTACACTACTGTATATACCCAGTACACTACTGTTGATACCCAGTACACTACTGTTTATACCAGTACACTACTGTTTATACCAGTACACTACTGTTGATACCCAACACACTACTGTTTATACCCAGTGCACTACTGTTTATACCAGTACACTACTGTTTATACCAGTACACTACTGTTGATACCCAACACACTACTGTTTATACCCAGTACACTACTGTTTATACCAGTACACTACTGTTTATACCAGTACACTACTGTTGATACCCAACACACTACTGTTGATACCCAGTACACTACTGTTTATACCCAGTACACTACTGTTCATACCAGTACACTACTGTTTATACCAGTAAACTACTGTTTATACCAGTACACTACTGTTAGTACCCAAAACACACTACTGTTCATACCTAGCAATACATTGCTTAATTCTAAGTAGTGTGCTAGTTTAGATACACAAACACACCACCACACACACACACACACCAACACACACACAGACTTACCACGTACACGTAGTAGAATTGCATGTCCTGACTCACAGGCTGTTACATCTGCATCACTGAAGAACATCCTCCATCAGAGACTAAAATCATAACAGAAAAATACTGTCTCTTCCTTTCTCCTCTCTTCTCTTGTCCTCAGGTCTCAGAGAAAGGAGTAAAGTATCTCTCTTTTACTATTTCATCTCCTCTTCTCTTCTCCTCAGGTCTCAGAGAAAGCAGTCAAGTATCTCTCATTTACTATATCCTCTTCTCCTTTCCTTTCTTCTCAGGTCACAGACAGTAAGTGTTTCTTCTCTCTCCTTCTCATCTGTAAAAACAACAACTATTGGTCAGTAGAATTGTCCTTCAGTGAACGAACAGCTTCAGCCCTGCATGTTGTGGTTGTGTTTCCACTGTCTGATGATAGAGCTGTGCTTCCTGCATTTGCGGCCACCGCATGTGTATTGTGAGAGAGAAAGAGTGTGTGTTATGTGACAGATAACGCGCGGTGTACACTGTGCGTTAAGAAACAGGAAGCGTGGAGAGAGAGAGAGAGAAAGAAAGAGAGAGAGACAGTTAGGCAACAACAAATTCAATCCCTTTTAGACAACTTCCTGGACAAAACATTTCACTCTAATAGTGAAGGTGTAAACTTTGCAGTAGAAAATCTAAACAGTACAGTATATATGACCTCTCAGCTTCCCTATCAAATCTAAAAATGTCAAACAGAAAACGGAAGAAAATTAACAACAATGACAAATGGTTTGATGAAGAACAAAAAACCTAAGAAAGAAATTGAGAAACATATCGAACCAAAAACACAGAGACCCAGAAAACCTGAATCTACACATTCACTATGGTGAATCACTAAAACAATACAGAAATACACTATGGAAAAAGAAGGAACAGCACGTCAGAAATCAGCTCAACGTAATTGAAGAATCCATAGACTCTAACCATTTCTGGAAAAATGTGAAAACTCTAAACAAACAACAACACGAAGAGTTATATTTCCAAAACAGAGATGTATCGGTAAACCACTTATCCAATCTTTTTGGCTCTATAACAAAGAACAAACAGCAGCAAGATATACGTTATCAAATACAAATCATAGAATCAACTATTAAAGACCAGAACCCATTGGATTCTCCAATTACATTGAATGAACTACAGGACTAAATACAAACCCTCCAACCCAAAAAGGCCTGTTGTGTTGATGGCATCCAAAATGAAATTATAAAATATACAAACCACAAATTCCAATTGGCTATACTTAAGCTCTTTAACATTATCATTAACAGCAGGCTCGTACATTTCCTCAGTGAAAACAATGTAATGAGCAAATGTCAAATTGGCTTTTTCCAAATTACCGTACGACAGACCACGTATTCACCCTGCACACCCTAATTGACAAAAAATCTAACCAAAACAAAGGTAAAGTCTTCTTTCTCATGCTTTGTTTTCAAAAATGCTTTTGACTCAATTTGGCATGAGGGTCTGCTTTACAAATTGATGGAAAGTGGTGTTGGGGGAAAAACATATAGCATTATAAAATCCATGTACACAAACAACACGTGTTTCGGTTAAAATTGGCACAAAAAAAAGTATATTTCTTTCCACAGGGCCGTGGGGTGAGACAGGGATGCAGCTTAAGCCCCACCCTCTTCAACATATATCAACAAATTGGCGAGGGCACTAGAACAGTCTGCAGCACCCGGCCTCACCCTACTAGAATCTGAAGTCAAATGTCCACTGTTTGCTGATGATCTGGTGCATATGTCCCCAACCAAGGAGGGCCTACAGCAGCACCTAGATCTTCTGCACAGATTCTGCCAAACCTGGGCCCTGACAGTAAAACTCAGTAAGACCAAAATAATGGGGTTCCAAAAAATGTCCAGTCGCCAGGACCACAAATACAAATTCCGTCTAGACACAGTTGCCCTAGAGCACACAAAAAAACTATACATACCTCGGCCTAAACATCAGCACGACAGGTAACTTCTACAAAACTCTGAACGATCTGAGAGACAAGGCAAGAAGTGCCTCTATGCCATCAAAAGGAACATAAAATTTGACATACCAATTAGCATCTGGCAAAAAATACTTAAATCAGTTATAGAACCCATTGCCATTTATGGTTGTGAGGTCTGGGGTCCGCATACCAACCAAGAAATCACAAAATGGCACAAACACTAAATTGAGACTCTGCATGCATAATTTTGCAAAAACATCCTCCGTGTACAACGTAAAACACCAAATAGCCAATACCTGCTAATTATCAAAATCCAGGAAAGAGCCATTAAATTCTACAACCACCTAAATGGAACAAAGCCATCACCTACAGAGAGATGAACCTGGAGAAGAGTTCCCTAAGCAAGCTGGTCCTGGGGCTCTGTTCACAAATACAAACACACCCCACAGAGCCCCAGGACAGCAACACAATTAGACCCAAGCAAATCATGAGAAAACAAAAAGATAATTACTGACACATTGGGAAGAATTAACGAAGAAACGGAGCAACTAGAATGTTATTTGGTCCTAAACAGAGAGTACACTGGCAGAATACCTGACCACTGTGACTGACACAAACTTAAGGAAAGTTTTGACTATGTACAGACTCAGTGAGCATAGCCTTGCTATTGAGAAAGGCTGCCGTAAGCAGACTTGGCTCTCAAGAGAAGACTATGTTTACACTGCCCACAAAATTAGGTGGATACTGAGCTGCACTTCCTAACTTCCTGCCAAATGTAAAACCATATCAGATTACACAGACCAATAAAGAATTTGATAACGAACCCAATTTTGATCAACTCTTACTGGGTGAAATATCATTGTGTTTCATCTGAGCAGCAAGATGTTGCCTGTTGCCACTTTTGTTTATTATCTCGTTCACTTGATTTGGCAATGTTAACATATGTTTCCCTTGCCAATAAAGCCCTTATATGAGAGAGACAGAGAGAGAGAGAGAGAGAGAGAGAGAGAGAGAGAGAGAGAGAGAGAGAGAGAGAGAGACTATATACATACACTATATACACACACACTATAACTACACACACTATATACACACTTTATATACACACACCATTAATACACACGCCATAAACACACTATATACACACACTATATATACACACACTATATATACACTTTATATACACACATTATATATACACACACTGACACACACTATATATACACACACTATATATACACACACTATACATACAGTACACACACAATATATACACACAATATATATAGACACACACTATATATACACACTATACAGTGCCTTGCGAAAGTATTCGGCCCCCTTGAACTTTGCGACCTTTTGCCACATTTCAGGCTTCAAACATAAAGATATAAAACTGTATTTTTTTGTGAAGAATTAACAACAAGTGGGACACAATCAGGAAGTGGAACGACATTTATTGGATATTTCAAACTTTTTTAACAAATCAAAAACTGAAAAATTGGGCGTGCAAAATTATTCAGCCCCCTTAAGTTAGTACTTTGTAGCGCCACCTTTTGCTGCGATTACAGCTGTAAGTCGCTTGGGGTATGTCTCTATCAGTTTTGCACATCGAGAGACTGAAATGTTTTCCCATTCCTCCTTGCAAAACAGCTCGAGCTCAGTGAGGTTGGATGGAGAGCATTTGTGAACAGCAGTTTTCAGTTCTTTCCACAGATTCTCATTTGGATTCAGGTCTGGACTTTGACTTGGCCATTCTAACACCTGGATATGTTTATTTTTGAACCATTCCATTGTAGATTTTGCTTTATGTTTTGGATCATTGTCTTGTCGGAAGACAAATCTCCGTCCCAGTCTCAGGTCTTTTGCAGACTCCATCAGGTTTTCTTCCAGAATGGTCCTGTATTTGGCTCCATCCATCTTCCCATCAATTTTAACCATCTTCCCTGTCCCTGCTGAAGAAAAGCAGGCCCAAACCATGATGCTGCCACCAGGGTGATGTTCAGGGTGATGAGCTGTGTTGCTTTTACGCCAAACGTTATGTTTTGCATTGTTGCCAAAAAGTTCAATTTTGGTTTCATCTGACCAGAGCACCTTCTTCCACATGTTTGATGTGTCTCCCAGGTGGCTTGTGGTAAACTTTAAACAACACTTTTTATGGATATCTTTAAGAAATGGCTTTCTTCTTGCCACTCTTCCATAAAGGCCAGATTTGTGGAATATATGACTGATTGTTGTCCTATGGACAGAGTCTCCCACCTCAGCTGTAGATCTCTGCAGTTCATCCAGAGTGATCATGGGCCTTTTGGCTGCATCTCTGATCAGTCTTCTCCTTGTATGAGCTGAAAAAAATACAGTTTTATATTTTTATGTTTGAAGCCTGAAATGTGGCAAAAGGTCGCAAAGTTCAAGGGGGCCGAATACTTTTGCAAGGCACTGTAGATACACACACTATATATACACACTATATTTACAGGCTAGAGGTTGACCGATTAATCGGAATGGCCGATTAGTTAGGGCCGATTTCAAGTTTTCATAACAATCGGAAATCGGTATTTTTGGGCAACCGATTTGCCGATTTAAAAAATGTATTTAAAAAATGTGACCTTTATTTAAATAGGCAATTCAGTTAAGAACACATTCTTATTTTCAATGATGGCCTAGGAACGGTGGGTTAACTGCCTCGTTCAGGGGCAGAACGACAGATTTTCACCTTGTCAGCTCGGGTGATCCAATCTTGCAACCTTACAGTTAACTAGTCCAACGCAATAACGACCTGCCTCTCTCTCGTTGCACTCCACAAGGAGACTGCCTGTTATGTGAATGCAGTAAGCCAAGGTAAGTTGCTAGCTAGCATTAAACTTATCTTATAAAAAACAATCAATCATAATCACTAGTTAACTACACATGGTTGATGATATTACTAGATATTATCTAGCGTGTCCTGCGTTGCATATAATCTGACTGAGTATACAAGCATACAAATATCTAAGTATCTGACTGAGCGGTGGTAGGCAGAAGCAGGCGCGTAAACATTCAATCAAACAGCACTTTCGTGCGTTTTGCCAGCAGCTCTTTGTTGTGCGTCAAGCTTTGCGCTGTTTATGACTTCAAGCCTATCAACTCCCGAGATTAGGCTGGTGTAACCGATGTGAAAAGGCTAGCTAGTTAGCGCGCGCTAATAGCGTTTTAAACGTCACCCACTCTGAACCTTCCAGTAGTTGTTCCCCTTGCTCTGCATGGGTAATGCTGCTTCGATGGTGGCTGTTGTCGTTGTGTTGCTGGTTCGAGCCCAGGGAGGAGCGAGGAGAGGGAGGGAAGCTATACTGTTACACTGGCAATACTAAAGTGCCTATAAGAACATCCAATAGTCAAAGGTTAATGAAATACCAATGGTATAGAGGGAAATAGTCCTATAATTCCTATAATAACTACAACCTAAAACTTCTTACCTTCTTACCTATTGAAGACTCATATGTTCTCATGTTCTGAGCAAGGAACTGAAACGTTAGCTTTCTTACATAGCACATATTGCACTTTTACTTTCTTCTCCAACACTTTGTTTTTGCATTATTTAAACCAAATTGAACATGTTTTATTATTTATTTGAGGCTAAATTCATTTTATTGATGTATTATATTAAGTTAAATAAGTGTTTATTCAGTATTGTTGTAATTGTCATTATTACAAATAAAACGGCAAAAAAAAATCGGTCATTAATCGGTATTGGCTTTTTTGGTCCTCCAATAATCGGCATCAGTATCGGCGTTGAAAAATCATAATCGGTCGACCTCTAATACAGACACTATATATACACATACGGGCTCACCTATCTCTAGACGTTATCATCCTGCTGCCACTGGATTAGGAAGAACTAAATTATTCATGACCAAAATTACTTCAGATTATACAGGTAAAAAATTGCAATCCCAGAATTGCACAGAATAGTCAGGATAACTGTATTGCATTACTGAATAGGTTTATGGGATTATTGGGATTTTACATATCAAATAGCAAAAGTATTTCCAGCATGAGGTGTTTATAATCGGTATGCATAACATATATATTTTTGTTTTGGACTGAGAACAATCATATGGGACCACAGTGATGTTCAATGGTGATTTTAAACATCCCAACTGCTGCCAATCCCATGGGAATCTAATTCTAGAATAGAACCCTTGGAATAGCTGTCAAAATTCCACCAACGCCACCAAAGGCAACAGGACTGCATCAATAAAACCGTAGTACCTTTTATCTCCAATGTGGTGCCCGCTTCACGACTGTCATGGTGTGCTTGGACCATGTTAGTTTGTTGGTGATGTGGACACCAAGGAATTTGAGGGTACTGATAAAATGTTATTTGATTAGAGTGATCTGTCCACTAGGTGGTGACAGACTCTAATAGTTTCCTACAGGCGAGGGGCTTAGATCAGCACTCAATTTCCTATGCAGTGAACTACTTTTTACTTTTAAGCTGGTCAAAGGTAGTGCACTATGTAGGGAACAGGGTGCCATTTGGGATGAAGGCACTATGTAGGGAACAGGGTGCCATTTGGGACGAAGGCACTATGTTATATAAGTTTGTTTTGGTATGAATAATGAGCTGTTACGTCTCTGTGAACTCAGCTCGTTAAAGAAATACCCTTCCTCTAGTTACAGATGTTAATCTGAGGGAAATACAGACAGACTACCACCACGCAGACAGACTACCACCACTATGCAGATAGACTACCACCACCACGCAGACAGACTACCACCACCACGCAGACAGACTACCACCACTACGCAGATAGACTACCACCACCACGCAGACAGACTACCACCACTATGCAGATAGACTACCACCACCACTATGCAGATAGACTACCACCACCACGCAGACAGACTACCACCACCACGCAGACAGACTACCACCACTACGCAGATAGACTACCACCACCACGCAGACAGACTACCACCACTATGCAGATAGACTACCACCACCACTATGCAGATAGACTACCACCACCACGCAGACAGACTACCACCACCACGCAGACAGACTACCACCACTACGCAGATAGACTACCACCACCACGCAGACAGACTACCACCACTATGCAGATAGACTACCACCACTATGCAGACAGACTACCACCACCATACAGACAGACTACCACCACTATGCAGATAGACAACCACCACTATGCAGATAGATTACCACCACTACACATATAGACTACACAGTCTGAAATACAGACTCCCACCACAACACATATAGACTACATAGTCTGAAATACAGACAGACTATCACTACACATATAGACTACATAGTCTGAAATACAGACTCCCACCACTACACATATAGACTACACAGTCTGAAATACAGACAGACTAACACATCAGTCTATGTCATGGATTGAGCAGGTGTCCTTAATGTTTTGTCAGTGTATTATAATATATTAAGTGTTGCTCAGTGTCGGTGACTGAAAAAGGCACGTCGTTGGTGAAATTGAAAAAGATTCCTGGGATTTGGATGACTTCTCATTTGTCTTATAGAGACATAGGATGATAGAGCCTGTTTTCCCCCATGACTTCTCATTTGTCTTATAGAGACATAGGATGATAGAGCCTGTGTTCCCCCATGACTTCTCATTTGTCTTATAGAGACATAGGATGATAGAGCCTGTGTTCCCCCATGACTTCTCATTTGTCTTATAGAGACATAGGATGATAGAGCCTGTGTTCCCCCATGACTTCTCATTTGTCTTATAGAGACATAGGATGATAGAGCCTGTTTTCCCCCATGACTTCTCATTTGTCTAATAGAGACATAGGATGATAGAGCCTGTGTTCCCCCATGACTTCTCATTTGTCTTATAGAGACATAGGATGATAGAGCCTGTTTTCCCCCATGACTTCTCATTTGTCTTATAGAGACATAGGATGATAGAGCCTGTTTTCCCCCATGACTTCTCATTTGTCTTATAGAGACATAGGATGATAGAGCCTGTGTTCCCCCATGACTTCTCATTTGTCTTATAGAGACATAGGATGATAGAGCCTGTTTTCCCCCATGACTTCTCATTTGTCTAATAGAGACATAGGATGATAGAGCCTGTTTTCCCCCATGACTTCTCATTTGTCTAATAGAGACATAGGATGATAGAGCCTGTTTTCCCCCATGACTTCTCATTTGTCTAATAGAGACATAGGATGATAGAGCCTGTTTTCCCCCATGACTTCTCATTTGTCTTATAGAGACATAGGATGATAGAGCCTGTTTTCCCCCAGAAATGTTCTTTAATTCAGGAAGCTCAGATACGACAATAACTGGTCGGGAAAGAAACTCAATCAACATCCATAGAAAACAAGCAGTGATAAGCAAGAAAAATAATTTATTTGAATGATATAATCATTTTCATGACATTGGCAAGACATATATAGCGGCATGTGTTTCAACCAACAGCTACATAAACCACACTGCTGGATCTGAAAATGAAGGTGGAAAACTTTCCTAATCATAATATATGCACTTCCAATTTTTTATTTAAATGATGTCCTTCCAATGAGAAATAACAAAAATAGAATAATTTCAAGAACTCTCTCTTTCTTTCTCTTTTGAGTAGTGTAATACTAAAACCACTTATTTTGTGTGGGTAAGGGGGGCGTTTTCTGTACGCGGTTTTTACTTCAAACTTTATTACTGTCCTGGGCCCATTTACACAAAGCGTCTCAGAGCAAGAGTACTAATCTGGGATCAGTTTTCACTTTTAAATCATAATGAATAAGATTACATGGTTACAGGGTGGACCTGATCCTAGATCAGCACTCCTGCTCTGAGATGCTTTGTGGTTATGAGTCCTGGTCCTGTACAGCCACAGCTCTGGGAGCAGTTTTCTAGTTCTCTGTTATACACTGAACAAAAATATAAACGCAACATGTAAAGTGTTGGTCCCATGTTTCGTGAGCTGAAATAAAAGATCCCAGACATTTTCCATGCGCATGAAAAGCTTATTTCTCTCAGATTTTGTCCACAAATTTGTTTACATCCATGTTAGTGAGCATTTCTCCTTTGCCAAGATCATCCATTCACCTGACAGGTGTGGCATATCAAGAAGCTGATTAAACAGCGTGACCAGGTGCACCTTGTGCTGGGGACAATAAAAGGCAGTTTTGTCACACAACACAATGCCACAGATGTCTCAAATTTTGAGGGAGCGTGCAATTGGCACAGGTGCACCTTGTGCTGGGGGACAATAAAAGGCAGTTTTGTCACACAACACAATGCCACAGATGTCTCAAATTTTGAGGGAGCGTGCAATTGGCACAGGTGCACCTTGTGCTGGGGGACAATAAAAGGCAGTTTTGTCACACAACACAATGCCACAGATGTCTCAAGTTTTGAGGGAGCGTGCAATTGGCACAGGTGCACCTTGTGCTGGGGGACAATAAAAGGCAGTTTTGTCAAACAACCCAATGCCACAGATGTCTCAAGTTTTGAGGGAGCGTGCAATTGGCATGCTGACTGCAGGAATGTCCACCAGAGCTGTTGCCAGGGAATTTAATGTTCATTTCTCTACAGTAAACCGCCTCCAATGTTGTTTTAAAGAATTTGGCAGTACTTCCAACCGGCCTCGTGCAACAACGCCAGCCCAGGACCTCAACATCCGACTTCTTCACCTGTGGGATCGTCTGAGATCAGTCACCCATCACCCGGACAGCTGATGAAACTGAGGAGTATTTCTGTCTGTAATAAATCCATATTGTGGGAAAAAACACATTCTGATTGTCTGGGCCTGGCACCCCTGCCCAGTTATGTGAAATCCATAGATTAGGGCTTCATGAATGTATGTCAATTGACTGATTTCCTTCTATGAACTGTAACTCAGTCTTTGAAATTGTTGTGTTTACATTTTTGTTCAGTATACTTAGGGCCAGGAGTTTTCCCTGACCGCGTGACCTGACTTGGACAAATTCCAGGCCTCTACTAGTAATAGTTGTAGGCTATTTGCTTTACGACAGCATTTAACTAGGGCCCAGAGATTGTCTTGCATGTTCAGGTGATGTGGTGAGGAACACTACGGTGATAGATATCAGTCAAAATGTTGTGAATTAATGAAATGGTTTGACAGAAATGTATCTCCATAAGAAACTCCTGGCCCTAATCATGCTATCAGCTCCATATGTAATATGAATACAGGCAGTCTGATGGTATATACAGATTAACACTTCAACATACTGTTGCTTTAGAGAGTGTGAACAAATCTCAGATGAAAGTGTCTCACTATTCCAGTGCACTACTTTTGACCAGAGCCAATTTACCCATTGAAGAACCCTTTTTGGTTCCTGGTAAGAACCCTTTTTGGTTCCTGGTAGAACCCTTTTGGTTCCTGGTAGAACCTTTTTGGTTCCTGGTAGAACCCTTTTTAGTTCCTGGTAGAACCCTTTTTAGTTCCAGGTAAAACTCTTTTGGGCTCCATGGTGAAACCTCTGTGAAAAGGGTTCTACATGGAACTCAAAGGGGTTCTACCTGGAACCAAAATGGTTCTACCAGGAACCAAAAAAGGTTCTTCAAAGGGTTCTCCTACGGAGACAACCGAGGAACCTTTTTTGCACATTCTTGTCTAACAGTGTATGTAGAAGTAGTGCACTAGATAGGGAATAGGGTGTCATTTAAGATCAAGTCTTAAGAACTATATTTCTGTTTGTTTGTATAGCGTCATGATGACCAGATGGTTGGTAACAGCTTGTTGTGTGGCAGTTTGATGTCGCCGCAGAAACAAGATATAAAACACAAACTGGCAATGTGGCCATTTCTGTCTGTTCTCCCCCTCTCTCTCTCTCTGTCTCTCTCTGTCTCTCTCTGTCTGTTCTCCCCCTCTCTCTCTCTCTCTCTCTCTCGCTCTGTCTATCTCTGTCTGTTCTCCCCCTCTCTCTCTCTCTCTCTCTCTCTCTGTCTCTCTCTGTCTCTCTCTCTCTCTTTCTCTCTCTGTCTGTTCTCCCCCTCTCTCTCTCTCTCTCTCTCTCTCGCTCTGTCTCTCTCTGTCTGTTCTCCCCCTCCCTCTCTCTCTCTCTCTCTCTCTCTCTGTCTGTCTCTGGCAAGTGGGCATTTCTGTCTGTTCTCCCCCCCCCTCTCTCGCTCTCTGTCTGTCTCTCTCTCTCTGTCTGTCTCTCTGTCTCTCTCTGGCAAGTGGGCATTTCTGTCTGTTCTCCCCCCCTCTCTCTCGCTCTCTGTCTGTCTCTCTCTCTCTGTCTGTCTCTCTCTGGCAAGTGGGCATTTCTGTCTGTTCTCCCCTTCTCTCTCTCTCTCTGTCTGTCTCTCTGTCTCTCTCTGGCAAGTGGGCATTTCTGTCTGTTCTCCCCCTCTCTCTCTCTCTCTGTCTGTCTCTCTGTCTCTCTCTGGCAAGTGGGCATTTCTGTCTGTTCTCCCCCTCTCTCTCTCTCTGTCTGTCTCTCTGTCTCTCTCTGGCAAGTGGGCATTTCTGTCTGTTCTCCCCCTCTCTCTCTCTGTCTGTCTGTCTCTGTCTCTCTCTGGCAAGTGGGCATTTCTGTCTGTTCTCCCCTCTCTCTCTCTGTCTGTCTGTCTCTGTCTCTCTCTGTCTGTCTGTCTCTGTCTCTCTCTGTCTCTCTCTGTCTCTCTCTGGCAAGTGGGCATTTCTGTCTGTTCTCCCCCTCTCTCTCTCTCTCTCTCTGTCTGTCTCTGTCTCTCTCTCTGTCTCTCTCTCTCTCTGTCTCTCTCTTTCTCTCTCTTTCTCTCTCTCTCTCTTTCTCTCTCTCGCTCTGTCTCTCTCTCTGTCTCTTTCTCTCTCTCTGTATCTCTCTCTCTCTGTATCTCTCTGTCTCTCTCTGTCTGTCTCTCTGTCTCTCTCTCTGTCTCTCTCTCTGTCTCTCTCTCTCTCTCTCTCTGTCTCTCTCTGTCTCTCTGTCTCTCTCGCTCTGTCTCTCTCTCTGTCTCTCTCTGTCTCTTTCTCTCTCTCTGTATCTCTCTCGCTCTGTCTCTCTCTGTCTCTCTGTCTCTTTCTCTCTCTTTCCTCTCTCTCTCGCTCTCTTTCCTCTCTCTCTGTATCTCTCTCTCTCTGTCTCTCTCTCTGTCTCTTTCTCTCTCTTTCTCTCTCTCTCGCTCTCTTTTCTCTCTCTGTATCTCTCTCTCTCTGTCTCTCTCTCTGTCTCTTTCTCTCTCTTTCTCTCTCGCTCTCTTTCTCTCGCTCTGTCTCTCTCTGTCTCTCTCTCTGTCTGTATCTCTCTCTCTCGCTCTCTTTCTCTCTCTCTGTATCTCTCTCTCTCTGTCTCTCTCTCTGTATCTCTCTCTCTCTTTCTCTCTCTCTGTATCTCTCTCTCTCTTCTCTCTCTCTGTATCTCTCCTCTCTTTCTCTCTCTTTCTCTCTCTCTCTCTCTCGCTCTGTCTCTCTCTGTCTCTCTCTCTGTCTCTTTCTCTCTCTTTCTCTCTCTCTCGCTCTCTTTCTCTCTCTCTGTATCTCTCTCTCTCTGTCTCTCTCTCTGTATCTCTCTCTCTCTTTCTCTCTCTTCCAGACTTGTATTGTTCTGTGGGGAGTTTGTGGAAAGCTTAGAGTGTTCTCCATATGAGTCACAAAACAAACAAAAAACAGAGGGGGGAGAGGGGAGGAGAGAAGAAAAAGAGAAGAGGGAGAGAGGGGAGAGAGAAGAAAAAAGGGGAGGGGAGGAGAGAAGAAAAAAGGGGAGGGGAGAAGAACAAGATGGATGGAGCTTGTATTAATCCAACTGTGGACCCCTCTTTCAGAGGGGTCAGTCCTACACAGTCCTACACGTTTGATTAGTGTGTGTGTGTGTGTGTGTGTGTGGGTTTAGGGCTAGAATCTGTAACTGGATTGAGCGTTACAGTATATAATAAGTACTAAGCCATCACGGTCTTGGGTTAAGTCCTCTATTTCTCTTCTCCAACTCCCTTTCTCTCTCTCTCTCTCTTTCTCTCTTTTTCTTTCTCTCTCCCTCTTCTTTCTCTCTATCATGGTCCTTGTTTTTCATGAAGAATATAGAGGTACAGCAGAGATTAATAGTAGTAGGAATAGTGATGACCATTACTGTAATAACCATAGTATATGACCACAGTATACAGTATTACCGTAATAACCGTAATAGGCACTGTAGATGATAGTAGTAACCATAGTATACAGTATTATCGTAATAACCACAGTATATTACAGTAGTAACCATAGTATACAGTATTACCGTAATAACCATCATAAGCACAGTATAAGACAATGGTAACCATAGTATACAGTATTACCGTAATAACCACAGTATATTACAGTAGTAACCATAGTATACAGTATTACCGTAATAACCATCATAAGCACAGTATAAGACAATGGTAACCATAGTATACAGTATTACCATAATAACCACAGTATATTACAGTAGTACCCATAGTATACAGTATTACTGTAATAACCACAGTATATTACAGTAGTAACCATAGTATACAGTATTACCGTAATAACCACAGTATAAGACAATAGTAACCATAGTATACAGTATTACCGTAATAACCACAGTATAAGACAATAGTAACCATAGTATACAGTATTACCGTAATAACCACAGTACTTCAGAAAGAGTAAAAACTCTGCATACCTCTAAGGGAGTGTAATACTAAGGTAGCTGAAAACCATAGAATTAGAATGAGCAGAAGGTGCATAGAACCTTGGACAATGGCAATTTGACATTATGGCCTCATTGACTTGAATAGAGAAATCACATTCTAGTCATTCTATTTTAGTCTCCAGAATACAAGGCAAACCAACACTGAGTTTTCTTCATAGTTGTTTTTAATATAGTTCCAGTAACTAAATATTTTAAACAAGTGTCACTTGACTATGGATTAATAATATTATAATTTACTTTTTGTCTTAATTTTTTCTCCTTCTTCTTCCATCTTTATAAGTTGTTGTTTGGTTTTTCCTGAAGGAATGACGTCAGAAAAAGAGCGCCCAGATAGTCGGTCATCCGGAGTCGTTCTGTCTCGGTGTTGTTGCTGAGGGACAGAGCAGGGTTAGAACAGGGGGGTTCTCCCTGTCTTTGTCCATGTTGCTGAGGGACAGAGCAGGGTTAGAACAGGGGGTTCTCCCTGTCTTTGTCCATGTTGCTGAGGGACAGAGCAGGATTAGAACAGGGGGGTTCTCCCTGTCTTTGTCCATGTTGCTGAGGGACAGAGCAGGGTTAGAACAGGGGGTTCTCCCTGTCTTTGTCCATGTTGCTGAGGGACAGAGCAGGATTAGAACAGGGGGGTTCTCCCTGTCTTTGTCCATGTTGCTGAGGGACAGAGCAGGGTTAGAACAGGGGGTTCTCCCTGTCTTTGTCCATGTTGCTGAGGGACAGAGCAGGGTTAGAACAGGGGGTTCTCCCTGTCTTTGTCCATGTTGCTGAGGGACAGAGCAGGGTTAGAACAGGAGGGTTCTCCCTGTCTTTGTCCATGTTGCTGGAGGGACAGAGCAGGGTTAGAACAGGGGGTTCTCCCTGTCTTTGTCCATGTTGCTGAGGGACAGAGCAGGGTTAGAACAGGGGGGTTCTCCCTGTCTTTGTCCATGTTGCTGGAGGGACAGAGCAGGGTTTGAACAGGGGGTTCTCCCTGTCTTTGTCCATGTTGCTGGAGGGACAGAGCAGGGTTAGAACAGGGGGGTTCTCCCTGTCTTTGTCCATGTTGCTGGAGGGACAGAGCAGGGTTAGAACAGGGGGTTCTCCCTGTCTTTGTCCATGTTTGCTGGAGGGACAGAGCAGGGTTAGAACAGGGGGTTCTCCCTGTCTTTGTCCATGTTGCTGAGGGACAGAGCAGGATTAGAACAGGGGGGTTCTCCCTGTCTTTGTCCATGTTGCTGAGGGACAGAGCAGGGTTAGAACAGGGGGTTCTCCCTGTCTTTGTCCATGTTGCTGAGGGACAGAGCAGGATTAGAACAGGGGGGTTCTCCCTGTCTTTGTCCATGTTGCTGAGGGACAGAGCAGGGTTAGAACAGGGGGTTCTCCCTGTCTTTGTCCATGTTGCTGAGGGACAGAGCAGGGTTAGAACAGGGGGGGTTCTCCCTGTCTTTGTCCATGTTGCTGGAGGGACAGAGCAGGGTTTGAACAGGGGGTTCTCCCTGTCTTTGTCCATGTTGCTGGAGGGACAGAGCAGGGTTTGAACAGGGGGGTTCTCCCTGTCTTTGTCCATGTTGCTGGAGGGACAGAGCAGGGTTAGAACAGGGGGTTCTCCCTGTCTTTGTCCATGTTGCTGAGGGACAGAGCAGGATTAGAACAGGGGGGTTCTCCCTGTCTTTGTCCATGTTGCTGAGGGACAGAGCAGGGTTAGAACAGGGGGTTCTCCCTGTCTTTGTCCATGTTGCTGAGGGACAGAGCAGGGTTAGAACAGGGGTTCTCCCTGTCTTTGTCCATGTTGCTGAGGGACAGAGCAGGGTTAGAACAGGAGGGTTCTCCCTGTCTTTGTCCATGTTGCTGGAGGGACAGAGCAGGGTTAGAACAGGGGGTTCTCCCTGTCTTTGTCCATGTTGCTGAGGGACAGAGCAGGGTTAGAACAGGGGGGTTCTCCCTGTCTTTGTCCATGTTGCTGGAGGGACAGAGCAGGGTTTGAACAGGGGTTCTCCCTGTCTTTGTCCATGTTGCTGGAGGGACAGAGCAGGGTTTGAACAGGGGGTTCTCCCTGTCTTTGTCCATGTTGCTGGAGGGACAGAGCAGGGTTTGAACAGGGGGTTCTCCCTGTCTTCGTCCATAAGGGGCGCTCTAGCTCAATAGCACCAGGCGTTGTGTTTTCTCCTTCTGATTGAGAGCCACAGAAGCACAGCCCTACTCTCAGAAGCACAGCCCTACTCTCCGTGCTGGGAGCAGTTAGAAAAAGGTTCCGGAATCGTGTGGTGAAAGGAGTCTTAGAACATTAGAACACAGCAACAGAACGCAGAACCAACAGATCCACTGTCCATTCTATCCAGGGTAAGAGGTGTGTGAGAAAGAAGGATGGGTTAGCATCAGTATTCGATTCACAGTCTTAGTGGATCCAGAGTCCACTATCCTCTCCTGTACGTACACACTCAGACATTCACACACACACTATCCATGTCCCTTCATCTCTGTTCTTTCAGACAATCCATCATCCTATTGTACTTGTACCATGGATGGTTGGTCTGGATAAACGGATGGATGCACAACGCAGGGAAAGGATGAAAGAAAACACTCCTTTGTAAAAGGGGGAGGAATTTGAGCGTAGCACTCTTGGACGTAATGCCAACACGGCATCCTTCATTTCCTTCCTAGCAATCATTGACATTCAGGCTGTGTCGTCTGTAAACCTGAAGCTCAGATGGTAGAGGGAATGGGAGGGGTAAGGAGGGAGGGAGGAGTGGTAGAGAGGAGGGGGAGGAGGAGGAAGAAGAGAGGAGGAGGGGGGAGGAGAGAAGGAGGGAGCAGGGGAGGGGAGGGGAGGGGGGGGGAGGAGAGGAGGAGGGAGGAGGGGAGGAGGAGGGGAGGAGAGAAAGGATGGGAGATGAAAGGAAGGGGAAGGTGAGGAGTGGGGCTGCAATATGGGCAGAGACAGACAGAGCATGAATTCCAGCTGGGGAGGAGAAGAGTAGAAGGAAGGTAAAGGAGAGGAAAAGGCTGCAGTATCACCACTGCACTACATGGACAGTGTGAGAGAGAAAGCGTGTGGCGAGGGCACAAAGAACTGGGTGATGCATCCTTATCCTTTTTATTGTTCTCTATGTCAGATAGCTCTATTCTTGTTTTGTCTCTGTGAGTTTTGAGAGTTGTTCGAACAGTGTGTTCTAATCTCATTTCTAGAATCCCCTCAGTTCTAGAATCCCCTTAGTTCTAGAATCCCCTCAGTTCTAGAATCGTCTCAGTTCTAGAATCGTCTCAGTTCTAGAATCCCTTCAGGTCCAGAATGTCTCCAAAGAGTACAGCCACGTTCAGACCACTTCATATTCTCCTTAGGACGGATGAATTGACCCCTTCTCTGCAGACACACACACACATACAGTAGACACGCCCCAATGACCCTCCTCTAGTATAAACCCCCTGGGGGTTTTCTGGCATAGCAGTCCAATGGTCCTAACAGAGACCTGTAGTCTAAACCTGTTTAATCAACCCAACCTGTATCAGACTCTCCCTTAGGAAAGATCCACAGGGTTCCATTCTGTGTACACTTTCACTCATCACTCCTGCATGCATTTAGTTATCCTTTCCTGCACGCACGCACACGTAAACACATAAAAACACACGCTGACAGCAGTGCGGGGAGATCCATAGGGAAGGTTTGGGTGTGTGTACTACTGTTCACTGTTAGTCCTACAGTAATTATATTGTACTACTGCTGTTAGTAGGACTAGTATACATAGTCTCTTCAAACAGTTAGAACTGTTCTATTTCAGGTTATACGGTGGGCATATCGTTGTACAAGTTAAATATGTATGGCCTTCTATCTCGCAATAACTGTTTTTAACATAAACCAAACATAGAACACGGATGACACAGGCGTTGTTGTGAACTACCTCTATATGCCGTCGTTGTTGTGAACTAGTTCTGTCTGCCGTCGTTGTTGTGAACTACCTCTGTTTGCCGTCGTTGTTGTGAACTAGTTCTGTCTGCCGTCGTTGTTGTGAACTACCTCTGTATGCCGTCGTTGTTGTGAACTACCTCTGTATGCCGTCGTTGTTGTGAACTAGTTCTGTATGCCGTCGTTGTTGTGAACTAGTTCTGTTTGCCGTCGTTGTTGTGAACTAGTTCTGTCTGCCGTCGTTGTTGTGAACTAGTTCTGTCTGCCGTCGTTGTTGTGAACTAGTTCTGTATGCCGTCGTTGTTGTGAACGAGTTCTGTATGCCGTCGTTGTTGTGAACTAGTTCTGTTTGCCGTCGTTGTTGTGAACTAGTTCTGTTTGCCGTCGTTGTTGTGAACTAGTTCTGTTTGCCGTCGTTGTTGTGAACTACCTCTGTATGCTGTCGTTGTTGTGAACTACCTCTGTATGCCGTCGTTGTTGTGAACTAGTTCTGTATGCCGTCGTTGTTGTGAACTAGTTCTGTTTGCCGTCGTTGTTGTGAACTAGTTCTGTTTGCCGTCGTTGTTGTGAACTAGTTCTGTATGCCGTCGTTGTTGTGAACGAGTTCTGTATGCCGTCGTTGTTGTGAACTAGTTCTGTATGCCGTAGTTGTTGTGAACGAGTTCTGTTTGCCGTCGTTGTTGTGAACTACCTCTGTATGCCGTCGTTGTTGTGAACGAGTTCTGTTTGCCATCGTTGTTCTGAACTAGTTCTGTATGCCGTCGTTGTTGTGAACGAGTTCTGTATGCCGTCGTCCAAGTGCTTTGATTCAAACGTAAAGGGGTAGGGCTTGGTACCAGGTCCAACTGTCCATCTTCCTGTAGAATGTTTTGGACTTTACGTAATAACCATAGTATATGACCATTCTTGTTTTTAATATAACACATACTCACACCATGTCTTTCCCTAGTATAGTATTCACACAATGAGCCTGGTTGCACAGTACCATTCACACAGCAAAGTAAAAATACGAGAACGGGATTGATGAATCGAAGCATCGACTCAAAATTCCTCCAACTCAGCAAATGAAACCCTTCCTAACAGGATGGACTGAGTTGAGACCTTAGCAAATGAAACCCTTCCTAACAGGATGGACTGAGTTGAGACCTTAGCAAATGAAACACCTTCAGAACAGCATGGACCGTGTTTGGAAACAAAACTCCTTTGATGACCGCTGTCACCATCGTGTCCAACCGTTGGGCGGTTAATGATCGGTCCATCAGTGGTTGAGTGGTCTGGTTGGCTATTCATTCTTCCATCAATGGTCCATTTACATGGTCGGTCAATGGTCGACAAGTGGTTATATATTCAACCTCTACTTTGCCAGCCCGCTGTTGGTGTTGGTGAGGTTACAGCAAGAATCTCTTTAGTAAGAGAGAGAGGGAGGGTCGGTCCGGGACTCATTGGTCCTGGGGCGGTCTGGTCCTGTTATTACCGGTGGTCGTATCCCCTCCTCCGTCCGACGACGTGGAGAATTCCGTGATGCGTCTCGCGAGGGGGTTCGTGCTCTTCAGGAGCTCCATGGCAGAGAGGCGTGTCCCTCCCCTGCTGGACTTACTGCCCTTCTTCTGTAACAGGGCCATGAAGTTGTCGTTCCGCGAGCTGGACCGCAGAGTGGAGCCCAGGGTCAAGGTTTGGAGGTCACCCCCGCTGGTGCTGTGCTTCACTGGGGAGACCAGACTCTGGCGGCTGCCGAATGAGTCCCCTGGTTCTTTACGACCCAGAACTTTTCTCTTCGACCTGGAGGGAGGAGAGAAATAGAATGTCATTTAGACTTTTCAGAGTAAAAAACATTGTACGGTAAAACATGCGTAGCTAATATGCGTAGTTAATATGCGTAGTTTATGCGTAGTTAATATGAGTAGTTAACATGCGTAGTTAACATGCGTAGTTAACATGCGTAGTTAACATGCGTAGTTAATATGCGTAGTTAACATGCGTAGTTAACATGCGTAGTTAACATGCGTAGTTAATATGCGTAGTTAGCATGCGTAGTTAATATGCGTAGTTAATATGCATAGTTAATATGCATGGTTAATATGCGTAGTTAACATGCGTAGTTAACATGCGTAGTTAACATGCGTAGTTAATATGCGTAGTTAATATGCGTAGTTAATATGCATAGTTATTATGAATGCATAGTTAATATGCATACGTAGTTAATATGCGTAGTTAATATGCGTAGTTAACATGCGTCGTTAACATGCATAGTTAATATGCGTAGTTAATATGCGTAGTTAACATGCGTAGTTAACATGCGTAGTTAGCATGCGTAGTTAATATGCGTAGTTAATATGCATAGTTAATATGCATGGTTAATATGCGTAGTTAACATGCGTAGTTAACATGCGTAGTTAACATGCGTAGTTAATATGCGTAGTTAATATGCGTAGTTAATATGCATAGTTAATATGAATGCATAGTTAATATGCATACGTAGTTAATATGCGTAGTTAATATGCGTAGTTAACATGCGTAGTTAACATGCATAGTTAATATGCGTAGTTAATATGCGTAGTTAACATGCGTAGTTAACATGCGTAGTTAACATGCGTAGTTAATATGCGTAGTTAATATGCGTAGTTAACATGCGTAGTTAATATGCGTAGTTAATATGCGTAGTTAACATGCGTAGTTAACATGCGTAGTTAACATGCGTAGTTAATATGCATGCATAGTTAATATGAATGCATAGTTAATATGCATGCGTAGTTAATATGCGTAGTTAATATGCGTAGTTAATATGCGTAGTTAATATGCATAGTTAATATGCATAGTTAATATGCGTAGTTAATATGCGTAGTTAATATGCGTAGTTAATATGCGTAGTTAATATGTTTCATACATACTGGAAAACCCACAGTACATATTATTGTTATTTGTTTCTTTGAATGTTAAATACCATTTTTAACCGTTTCCCAAATAAATGTATGTTTGTTGGCGTACCTGTGTATTTTGGTGAAGAGATCCTCCATGTTGTGTGTGCTGAGTGTGTGTCCACCGACATCATCATCCGTTTCCTCTGTGATGTGGAGTTCCGTTTTACCACTAAAGTCCAAACTATTCTGCTCAACGTTCTCCTCCACTGAATCATCACCTGGAGACAATAGGATTGGTCAGTTCCTCTCTACGACAAGAAACATTTCTATTAATGAATACCAGTCAATAAATTAAGATAAACAATTAACAATGAATAAAAACAGTATTGGTAGTTATGTTTTTTATTTATTGCTATGGCAACCACTTACACATCAACTAACAACTGAAGAGAATCAGAAACTGTAGTTTTCAACTGTAACACATTTGCTTAGTCTGGCAGGATCTGAATTCCATCTCAATAAATTGTCATTAATTAATTCCCTGTCATTATACACATACCTGTCCCTATCTCTACAGTGGCCATCCTCTCCTCCAGGTCTGTAAGAGAACAATCCTGCAATGAAGACTGTAATGAAGACTCCATTGAGCTCTCCTCATCTGTTCCCAGGTGGTTTTCCTGTTTTTCCTCTTTACCGGGAATCTCCTCAGGTGGGGACGCTCCAACAGGAGAGCGGAGAGCGGTTGGGCCGTCCATCTGTGTTCCCTGTCTGTCGGTGGTACCGTTGGAATGCACCGTGGTGGAGTTGGAGGGAAGAAGGAGACTGTTGGGCTTCTTGGGAACTGGTGGAGGAACCTTGAGGAGAGATTCAGAAATGATGATAACTAAAGGACAATTTGGTTTGTAGCAGGAAGTAGTCAAAGTATTTATTTTGTAGCAGGAAGTAGTCAAAGTACATACAGGTAATAGATGTAGATTATATGGAAAGCAGTGGAGGCTCCTCAGAGGAGGAATGGGAGTACCATCCTCCTCAGTGAATTTAATAAAAATGTAAATGGTCAAACATTTGTCTTTTAAAGATAATTTGTAAAAATTGTAAAGTGTTTCAACACTGTTTCCCATGTTTGTTCAATGAACCATAAACAATTAATGAACATGCACATGTAGAACAGTCGTTAAGACACTAACAGCTTACAGACGGTAGGCAATTAAGGTCACAGTTACAGTTATGAAAACTTAGGACACTAAAGAGGCCTTTCTACTGACTCTTAAAAACACCGAAAGAAAGATGCCCAGGGTCCCTGCTCATCTGTGTGAATGTGCCTTCGGCATGATGCAAGGAGGCATGAGGACTGCAGATGTGGCCAGGGCAATACATTGCATGGTCCGTACTGTGAGACGCCTACTACAGGGAGACAGGACAGACAGCTGATCATCCTAGCAGTGGCAGACACAGGATCGGTACATCCGAACATCACTGCGGGACAGGTACAGGATGGCAACAACAACTGCCAGAGTTACACCAGGAACGCACAATCCCTCCATCAGTGCTCAGACTGTCCACAATAGGCTGAGAGAGGCTGGACTGAGGACTTGTAGGCCTGTTGTAAGGCAAGTCCTCACCAGACATCACCGGCAACAACGTCGCCTATGGGCACAAACCCACCGTCGCTGGACCAGACAGGACCGGCAAAAAGTGCTCTTCACTGACGATTAGCGGTTTTGTCTTACCAGGAGTGATGGTCGGATTCGCATTTATCGTCAAAGGAATGAGCGTTACACCGAGGCCTGTACTCTGGAGCGGGATCGATTTGGAGGGTCCATCATGGTCTGGGGCGGTGTGTCACAGCATCATCGGACTGAGCTTGTTGTCATTGCAAGCAATCTCAACGCTGTGCGTTACAGGGAAGACATCCTCTTCCCTCATGTGGTACCCTTCCTGCAGCCTCATCCTGACATGACCCTCCAGCATGACAATGCCACCAGCCAAACTGCTCATTCTTTGTGTGATTTCCTGCAAGACAGGAATGTCAGTGTTCTGCCATGGCCAGAGAAGAGCCCGGATCTCAATCCCATTGAGCACGTCTGGGACCTGTTGGATCGGAGGATGAGGGCTAGGGGCATTCCCCCCAGACATGTCAGGGAACTTGCAGGTGCCTTGGTGGAAGAGTGGGGTAACATCTCACAGCAAGAACTGGCAAATCTGGTGCAGTCCATGAGGAGGAGATGCACTGCAGTACTTAATGCAGCTGGTGGCCACCTTTCTAGGGAGTTTTTCCTAGCCACCGTGCTTCTACACCTGCATTGCTTGCTGTTTGGGGTTTTAGGCTGGGTTTCTGTACAGCACGTTGAGATATCAGCTGATGTACGAAGGGCTATATAAATACATTTGATTTGATTTGATACTGACTGTTACTTTTGATTTTGATCATCTGTCCCTTTGTTCAGGGACAGATTATTCAATTTCTGTTAGTCACATGTCTCTGGAACTTGTTCGGCTTATGTCTCAGTTGTTTAATCTTGTTATGTTCATACAAATATTTACACATTGTAATGCTCCGGGTGTCGTGGGTGTGGAGTCAAATGCAGGAAACAGAGAGTTCAATGCTGTGCGTCTTTTAATAGCGCTTAACACACCACAGGGTGCTCACAAAAGTAACGTTCCCAAACACAGGGAATCAAAAATGTACAATGGAACAAATCTCGACCAGGCACAAAACACGTACCTCTACAACAGAGCCGAAGGTTACATAGAAATAATCCCGCACAACAACCAGGCGGGCCGGCTGTCTAATAAAGACAAACTAATTAACCCTACACAGGTGCTACCACTAAACATACAAGGAGGGGGAGGAAAAACAATCAGTGGGAGCTAATAGGCCGGTGACGACGACCGCCGAGCGCCACCCGCCCGGGAAAAGGAAACACCCTCGGTCGGACTCGTGACAGTACCCCCCCCTGACGCGCGGCTCCTGCAGCGCGCCGACACCGGCCTCGAGGTCGCCCCGGAGGACGAGGTGCAGGGCGATCCGGATGGAGGCGATGGAAATCCCTCAACATGGAGGGATCCAAGATGTCCCCCACCGGTACCCAGCACCTCTCCTCCGGACCGTACCCCTCCCAGTCCACGAGGTACTGCAGGCCCCTCACCCGGCGCCTTGAGTCCAGAATGGCCCAGATCGTGTACGCCGGGGTCCCCTCGATGTCCAGAGGGGGGGAGGGACCTCCGGTACCTCACTGTCCTGCAGGGGACCAGCCACCACCGGCCTGAGGAGAGACACATGAAACGAGGGGTTAATACGATAATAGGAAGGGAGTTGTAATCGATAACACACCTCGTTTATTCTCCTCAGGACTTTAAAGGGCCCTACACACTGCGGACCCAGCTTCCGGCAGGGCAAGCGGAGAGGTAGGTTTCGGGTCGAGAGCCAGACCCTGTCCCCCGGTACAAACACGGGGGCCTCACTGCGGTGGCGGTCAGCACTCCTCTTCTGCCGTCCACTCGCTTGTCGTAGAGAGTCCTGGACGGCCCTCCAGGTCTCCTTGGAGCGCTGTACCCATTCCTCCACCGCAGGAGCCTCGGTCTGGCTCGGATGCCATGGTCCCAGGACCGGCTGGTACCCCAACACACACTGAAAAGGGGACACGTTAGTAGAGGATTGGCGTAGTGAGTTCTGAGCCATTTCAGCCCAGGGAATGTATCGTGCCCACTCCCCTGGCCGATCCTGGCAATACGACCGCAGAAACCTACCCACCTCCTGGTTCACTCTCTCCACCTGCCCATTACTCTCTGGGTGATAACCGGAGGTCAGGCTGACGGAGACCCCCAAGCGTTCCATGAACGCTCTCCATACCCTAGACGTGAATTGGGGGCCCCGATCAGAAACGATGTCCTCCGGCACCCCGTAGTGCCGAAAGACATGGGTGAATAACGCCTCCGCAGTCTGTAGGGCTGTAGGGATACCAGGCAACGGGAGGAGACGGCAGGACTTAGAGAACCGATCCACAATCACTAGAACCGTGGTGTTCCCCTGAGACGGCGGAAGATCGGTCAGGAAATCTATGGACAGATGTGACCATGGCCGCTGTGGAACGGGGAGGGGTTGTAGCTTCCCTCTAGGAAGGTGCCTAGGAGCCTTACTCTGAGCGCACACTGAACAGGAGGAGACATAACCCTTAACGTCCTTAGCCAACGTAGGCCACCAATACCTCCCCCGAAGGCTCCCCACTGTCCTCGTCACCCCAGGGTGACCCGAGGAGGGTAGGACGTGAGCCCACCGAATCAGTTTGTCCCGAACACCAAGCGGCACGTACCTTCGCCCCGCTGGACACTGAGGAGGTGCGGGTTCAGCCCGTAACGCCCGCTCAATGTCCGAGTCCACCTCCCATACCACTGGGGCTACCAACTTTGAGGCGGGAAGGATGGGAGTTGGTTCGGTGGACCCATTCTCCGTGTCGTAAAGGCGAGACAGTGCGTCAGCCTTTACGTTCTGGGAGCCCGGTCTATAAGACAAAGTAAACCGGAACCGGGTGAAGAAGATGGCCCACCTTGCCTGACGTGGGTTAAGTCTCCTAGCTGCCCGAATATACTCCAGAATCTGGTGGTCGGTCCAGATGAGAAAGGGGTGCTTAGCCCCCTCAAGCCAGTGTCTCCACACCTTCAGAGCCTTAACCACCCGCTAGCAACTCCCGGTCCCCCACATCATAGTTACGCTCCGCTGGGCTGAGCTTCCTTGAGAAGAAAGCGCAGGGGCGGAGTTTTGGTGGCGTACCCGAGCGCTGTGATAGCACGGCACCCACCCCAGCCTCGGACGCGTCCACCTCCACTATGAATGCTAGAGAGGGGTCCGGATGCGCCAACACGGGCGCATCAGTGAACAGCGCCTTCAACTTGTTGAATGCTCCGTCCGCCTCTGCTGACCACTGCAAACGCACCGGGCCCCCCTTCAGCAGTGAGGTAATGGGAGCCGCTACCTGGCCAAAACCCCGGATAAACCTCCGGTAGTAGTTGGCTAAACCCAAAAACCGCTGCACCTCCTTTACCGTGGTCGGAGTCGGCCAATTACGCACGGCACTAATGCGGTCACCCTCCATCACTACCCCCGAGGTGGAAATGCGATATCCCAGAAAAGAGACGGCTCGTTTAGAGAACACGCATTTCTCAGCCTTGACGTATAGGTCATGCTCCAGCAGTCTACCAAGCACTTTGCGCACCAGAGACACATGCGCGGTGTGAGTGGCCGAGTAGATCAGAATGTCATCGATATAAACAACCACTCCCTGCCCGCACAGGTCCCTGAGAATCTCGTCTACAAAGGATTGAAAAATGGCTGAGCATTTTTTTACCCATACGGCATGACGAGGTACTCATAGTGGCCTGATGTAGTACTAAATGCGGTTTTCCACTCGTCTCCCTTCCGAATACGCACCAGACTATACGCGCTCCTCCTGGGACAGGAGTGTACCACGTGACTCTTGGGAAGCGCAGCGTCTACCTGGAGATCTATCGTACAATCCCTTCCCGGTCGATAAGGTGGTAATTTAGTCTCTTTCACTTTACTGAAAGCGATTGCCAAATCGGCATACTCGGGGGGAATGCACACCGTGGAACCCTGGTCTGGACTCTCCACCGACGTGGCACCGATGGAAACTCCCAAACACCTTCCAGAACACTCCTCTGACCACCCCTGGAGAACCCCCTGTCTCCACGAAATTTTAGGATTGTGCCGGGCCAACCAGGGAGTCCCCAGCACCACTGGAAACGCAGGCGAATCAATAATAAAGAAACTGATACGCTCCCTATGATTCCCCTGCGTCACCATGTCCAGTGGGACCGTGGTCTCCCTGACCATCCCTGACCCTAATGGCCGGCTATCTAGGGAGTGCACGGGGAAGGGAGAATCTATCGGCACCAGCGGAACCCCTAACTTAAGGGCGAGTCCGCGATCCGTAAAGTTCCCAGCTGCGCCTGAATCGACTAGCGAAAAAGGTTAAGACAAACATGTGGCCAACAAGGGGTTCTGGGTGAGTTTGATGCTGACTCACCTGGGGTGACCGAGAAGCGTTCCGCCTGCCATCTCTACTCCCAGACGGACCCCCCCAGCACCGATCAGACGTGTGTCCTCTCCGACCACAGTTGGTGCAGGGAAGGCCTCCTCCTCCGGTACCCCTCGGCGCAGCCCCTCCCAACTCCATCGGAATGGGAGCGGAGGGGCTGGGTGGTGGAACGCACAGGACCCTCTCTGAACGCCCGCGGGCAGCCAGCAGATTATCCAGTCGAATGGACATGTCAATCAGCTGATCCAGTGACAGAGTGGTGTCCCGACACGCTAACTCCCGGCGGACGTCCTCTCGGAGACTACACCTGTAGTGGTCCATGAGGGCCCTGTCGTTCCACCCAGATCCGGCTGCCAAGGTCCGGAACTCCAGCGCGTAATCCTGGGCGCTCTTCCTCTCCTGCCTGAGATGAAATAGTCGTTCTCCCACCGCTCGGCCGTCTAGAGGGTGATCAAACACGGCACGGAAGCGGCGGGAAAACTCTGGGTAGTGCTCCCGCGCTGAGTCTGGGCCATTCCAGACTGCGTTCGCCCACTCCAGAGCACGACCCGTGAGGCAGGAGATGAGGACACTCACCCTCTCTGCTCCTGAGGGAGTGGGTCTGATGGTGGCCAGGTATAGCTCCAGCTGAAGCAGAAACCCCTGGTAACCCGCCGCCGCTCCATCATAAGCCTTCGGTAGCGTCAGACGGAGGGTGCTGGAGTCGGGAGATGGAGAGTCCGGAACCGTGGGTGCCGAAGGTGGAGAGAGGAGACCACTCCTCTCCCATCTGTCCATTCTCTCCATCACTTGATCCATCGCGGATCCGATCCAATGGAGGACGGTGGTGTGGTGGAGAACCCGTTCCTCCATCGATGGGAGAGGGTTGGCGTCTGCTCCTGCTGACTCCATTCAATTTGATAGGTGCGGGATTCTGTAATGCTCCGGGTGTCGTGGGTGTGGAGTCAAATGCAGGAAACAGAGAGTTCAATGCTGTGCGTCTTTTAATAGCGCTTAACACACCACAGGGTGCTCACAAAAGTAACGTTCCCAAACACAGGGAATCAAAAATGTACAATGGAACAAATCTCGACCAGGCACAAAACACGTACCTCTACAACAGAGCCGAAGGTTACATAGAAATAATCCCGCACAACAACCAGGCGGGCCGGCTGTCTAATAAAGACAAACTAATTAACCCTACACAGGTGCTACCACTAAACATACAAGGAGGGGGAGGAAAAACAATCAGTGGCAGCTAATAGGCCGGTGACGACGACCGCCGAGCGCCACCCGCCCGGGAAAAGGAAACACCCTCGGTCGGACTCGTGACACACATGTTAAGTTTGCTGAAAATAAACACAGTTGACAGTGAGAGGACGTTTATTTTTTTGCTGAGTTTATAATCACGTCACCAAATAATTGATTAAAACACACTGTTTTGCAAATAAGGTCTACAGTAGCCTGAATAGCACTCTGTAAGGTAGCACCATGGTGTAGCCGGAGGACTGATAGCTTCTGTCCTCCTCTGGGTACATTGACATTGACAACCCCTTCCACAGACTTCCACTGTAATTATGACAACTTCCGGAGGACGTCCTCCAACCTATCAGCGCTCTTGCAGCATAAACTGACATGTCATCCACTCAATCAAAGGATTTGAGAATTAATCTCGTACTGAAAGAATAAGCTACAGCTAGCTAGCACTGCAGTGCATAACATGTGGTGAGTCGTTGACTCAAAGATAAAGACAATAGTTGTAAAAAATTTAACAAATACATTTCTTCCAAAATGAAGGAGAGGCAAGGGAGAAATAGAGAGAGAGATTGTCATTTTTTTTCACTTTCAGTTTCACTTAGTTAGCAAGCAAATGCAGCTAGCTAGTTTAGTCTACTGAAACACCCTGCTCAAACAGAGGGATGCTATGTTAGCTAGCTGGCTATAACAGAGGGATGCTATGTTAGCTAGCTGGCTATAACAGAGGGATGCTATGTTAGCTAGCTGGCTATAACAGAGGGATGCTATGTTAGCTAGCTGGCTATAACATAGGGATGCTATGTTAGCTAGCTGGATAGGACTTTCCAACACAACACTGGAACTCTTTCAAATCATGGTAAGCTTTTGGTTTTACTAATTTATTGCCACCGGTGTAACTGCTTACTGACTGTACACTGTAACATTACTGCATGAAGCAGGTTTACTAACGCGGTGCTTTTAGTGGCTATGCGGACTATGACGTTACTTTAGCTAATATGGTTTCGACAACGTAGGCTGTGTGTAGCAGTTTGGCTTGGAAAGGTTTTTCGACTGGTCACATACAGCAGATGTGTTGTGTATTGAAGTCCACAAGTGAAGGGAAGAGGTGAAAGGAGAGCACATAGATGAAAGAAGGAATACAATGTGGCTGCTATGAAAGTGAACTGTGTTTACGCGTGATCAGGGGTGTATTAATTCGCGATTTTGTTGAAAAAATGTTTCTTAAACGGAAAAAAACGGGAATGAACATACCTGAATTTGTCCAATAGAAACTCTTGATTGCAAATGTTAGACTAATGATTACACCCTATATTAGCTAGATACAGGCAAGAGTGTGCAAGGCGGTATTAAATGTCACTGTCTGTCCATGTGTCACCTCAAATTTGTCTCTCGAACTGTGTGCACCTACGTTGTAAACTTTCATTCATAGGCTAGCTTGAACTGGATGAATGGAATATGAATGAGAGTCATCCAATATGCTGTAATAAAAATATGGCCAAGCTCATGAAAACATTTTTTGTCCTCCCTCATCTTAAACGGCACTGACCGCCACTGATGGAGAAAGAGAGAGAAACAGAATAAAATATGAGAGAGAGACAGACAGAGAGAAAAAGAGAGAGACAGACAGACAGACTTGGGCCTACCTTGGGTTTCTTCTTGTCCAGTTCGGCCAGACAGGAGATGGTCATCCTGCTGGGGAGGGTCCTGCTCTTATCCTGAGTCTCCATCACCTCTAGGTTACTACAGGGAGAGGGAAGCGACCATCCACCCTCAAGCCCAAGATGGAGCTCCAAGTCTGGGTCGAACTCCGGCTCCAAGGCGGGGTCCTCCAGCAGTGGCTGGGGCAGGGGCAGAGGAGGGAGGTCGTACAGGGACTGGATGTGGGGGAAGGAGGGGAGATTGTAAAGACCCTGGGGGTGATGGAGATGGAAGGTTTGGGTTTGGTCCAGGGGTCCACAAGGGCTGGTGGGGGTGTGAGGGAGGGCTTTCTTCAGCTTGGGCTTCCTACCTACCACCATGTAAATGCTGGGGTTGGGCATGGGCCGGGGAGGGTCAATGGGGGAGGCAGGGGAGGATTCGGAATCAACGGGAGAAGAGGAGGAGGGGCACTTGAGAAGGAGGTTGAAGGGCCGTTTGGGTAACGGCGGTTTCACCGCGACCGGAGGCTTGGGTTTGGAGGCAACGAGGGGCCCGAGGGAGTTGACACCAGGGGGGGAAAGGTCAAGACCCTGCTCCTCCTCGATAATATCATCAGAGGCTCCGTCTGGGAAGTCCTCCAGGTCAGTACGGGAGACGGAACGCAGGCGGATGTTCCGGAGCTCGTTCGTGGTCACCACGGGGAGAGATGATTGACTGCCGGAACTCAGTTTACCGGGCTTGGCTGCAGTGGATGTGTCAGAATGACGCCTGCTGGCTTTCTGTTTCGGTTTGATGGAGGACAAGTCTAGATGAGCATTAACCGGCATCTCGAAGGAAAGCCTCGACCGGGCGGCTGGGTCACGCGGCGAGGTCACCGGCAGTGAAGACTTCCTCTCGGGGATTTTGGGGCGCATCTTACACCCAAATGTGGAGGCGGGCCCTGTTGTTGTTCCTGCGACCTGATTGGAGGGGGTGATGGGCGTGGGTGTCTCTGATTGGCTAGAGTAGCCGCTGGAAGGGGACATGAGTCCTGGAGGCTTGAAGGGGGAGGAGGCTTTGGTCGACTCGATGGAGAGGAGGGAGGGAGAGGAGGCTCGGGAGGTAGACGGGGAATCCAGGAGAGACTCTGAACTGCCTCGAACCTTGGATTAGATTAGATAAGATAAAAAATGTATTAGCCATGTATGGTTAAAAACATAATCTTCCTCGTCGTACATCAGCAAAAATCCTACATTACACCAGCGCTATCCAACCCTCCTCCTGGAGATCTCACCAAGACTGTTAGCTGAATCAGACTGTTAAAATGGGGTTGGACTGTAGATCTCCAGGAAGAGAGAGCCCTGCATGACACAATACATACAACACACAAACCCCTGTGGCTTTACACAAGTAGAAAAGTACTTAGGGCCCTATTCAGACTTAACTTAACTTAAAAGGAACTTAAGTCAACAGAACATGCACTTTAGTGAAACGTTTTACTTAAATCCATGTTAAAACAACTTATCTCAAGTCTGGATGTGGCCCTAAGTGCCTAGACTAGTCTTACCTTCATACAGTCTACGACAGTAGTCCCTGTGGCGGTGCTAGACCCAGACCATGACTGGTATGGATCAGAAGACTTCCACTCCCCCAGCTGCCAGTGGGCTGGGGAGGACTGCTCTGTGTTGTTGGGTCCCTGGACCTCCAGGCCAGGGGGCCCGTCCATCCCGCTGTAGCCCAGCTCGGGATCCTCCAGATCAGGCTTGGAGAGGCAGGAGGAGGAGGGTAGGAGAAAGTTTGGCTGGAAGTCCTGGAGGTGTTCCCGTGGGATGTGGAGGGATTTGGGGCGTCCTTCCCTGTAGTGACCCCTGTCACGGCCGTGCACATGCCCATCGGCGTCCCCTAAATTCTTCATGAGCGAGACGCTCCGGACGGGCGGAGGGGGTTTGTGTTTGTACTTCTTTAGTGAAATAGAGCGAGAGCGTAACCGTAGGCGACCGTCCTGGGGGAAGTTGCCGTCGGTTATGGAGATGTTGTCGACGCTGGCGCTACCGTCCTCAGAGCTCCCGCTGGGATACAGGAGGGCATAGCTCTCCCCCCTCTCACCACGGAGCTGATAGTGGTGGTGGCTGTGCATTTCTGTTGGAACACCTCCGTTCGTCCCGTTACCGGCTCCTGTTACCCCAGTGACACTGTACATCCCGCCACTGACGTTATCTGTGGAGCAGAACGAACCGGAGTCTGTCGGCGTGGAGAGAGAGCGCTCGCGGAACTTGAATGCGTTGGCCGCAGCGATGGAATGTGCTGACCTCTCCCTCCTTTCTCCTCCTCCCACCCCTCTTTCTGACCCCGTCTGTCCCCCTGCGGGGCTAGCCACCGCGCCCTCTGTCTCGCTCCTCCTCCCCGTCATCATAACCATGGTTACCGGGTGCCTGAGGCAGGACGACTCCGATATCGACGTGAACGAACTAGAGTGAGACTGCGACCCCGAGCTTCCGGAGAGTCCCAAACTGGTCTGAGAGGGGCACATCAACCCTCCACCCTGCCCCCCTACCCCCCCAACCATCCCCACTGTTTTGGGCATGGTCGCCGGTCCCTTCCCTAGTGGATTGGGAGCTAAATTATAACTATAGGCCTCACTCCAGACTCCAGGAGAGAAGGTAGAGCCTTTAGGGCCGTTCCAGGACTGAGACGGGGAGTTGGAGCAGAGAAGGGTAGCAGAGTGGTCCATGGTGCCCAGGGTAGGAGGTGGAGTCCAGGGGGACTGGGGAAGGCTGAGGCTGGGGTCCAGGTCACTGTGGGTCTTCCTCAGGGTAAGGTGCTGGACAGGGGTGTCTGAGACGGGCTCCAGAGACCGGGGCTGATCGGTGACGCCGCAGCCCAGGGACAGAGAGGGGGAACAGGAGCCCTGGAGAAGGTCTACGTCCAGGACTTTACCCTCACCTAGGGAGAGAAGGAGGAGAGGGGGAGAGACTGTCGAGTTATCCATGGATAAAACCAGAAAGTATTTAAGGTTGTTAGGGATCACTTATCATCAGAATAACATTTTCCTGGGCTTGCCTACTTTAATACGAAAATCTTATCTGAAGTTTAAGAGACGTCTCCTGAGAAAAGACCTGGGGTAACTCCCCACTGGGCACACACTGGTTGAATCAACGTTGTTTCCACGTCATTTCAATTAAATGACGTTGAACCAATGTGGAGTAGACGTTGACTTGGTCTCTGTGGCCAATGGGCCATTACGTTCTACACTGAGTGTACAAAACATTAAGGACACCTGCTCTTTCCATTACAGATTGACCAGGTGAATCCAGGTGAAAGCTATGATCTCTTATTGATGTCACTTGTTAAATCCACTTTAATGAAGGGGAGGAGACAGGTTCCTCTACAGGATCGGTGGGTCCCCCGCAGGACGTAGCTAAGTAAGTAACAAGAACATGTCCTAGGACATAGATGTATCTGATATTGGCAGAAATTCTTGTTAATCTAACTGCACTGTCCAATTACCAGTAGCTATGACAGTGAAATAATACCATGCTATTGTTTGAGGAGAGTGCACAGTTATGAACTTGAACATTTAATAATAGACCAATTAGGTACTTTTGGGTAGTCTTGATACAACATTTTGAACAGAACTGCAATGGTTCATTGGCTCAGTCTAAACCTTTGCACACACACTGCTGCCATCTAGTGGCCGAAATCTAAATTGCACCTGGGCTGGAATAATACTTTATGGCCTTTCTTTTGCATCTTCAAATATGATGGTACAAAAAAAGACAAACCTTTTTTTCTTTGTATTATCTTTTACCAGATTTTTCAAATGGTATCATGAATATGCATATCCTTGCGTCAGGTCCTGAGCTACAGGCAGATAGATTTGGGTATGTCATTTTAGGTGAAAATTGGGAAAAAAATGGGCGGGTCCTGAAGAGCTACAAATAATGATTTTTATGCCATGAGACAATTGAGACATGGATTGTGTATGTGAGGATGAATGGACAAGACAAAATATTGAAGTGCCTTCGAACGTATGGTAGTAGGTGCCAGTCACACCGGTTTGTGTCAAGAACTGTAACACTGCTGTGAATTTCATGCTCAACAGTTTCCTGTGTGTATCAAGGATGGTCCACCGCCCAAAGGACATCCAACTAACTAAGACACAACTGTGGGAAGCATTGGAGTCAACATGGACCAGCATTTCAGTTTGTTTTCCCTCTCTCTCCCCATCCCTACCTCTGTTTCTCTCTCTCTCCCCCTCTCTCTTTCCGTCTCTCTTTCCCTCTCTCTCCCCATCACTACCTCTGTTTCTCTCTCTCTCCCCCTCTCTCTTTCCGTCTCTCTCTTTCCGTCTCTCTCTTTCCGTCTCTCTTTCCCTCTCTCTGCAGCTTTTTTCAGAGAGAGGGGTTGATGAGAGGAGGGAGAGAAGGAAGAAAAGAGTGTTGCCATGGCAACAGCTACCTGTTCTATCGTTAGGGCAATGGTGAGCTGATGGCAGAGAGAGAGAGTGACAGATAAAGAGAGCGATAGTGAGTGAGGCATAGCGAGAGGGTGAGAGAGAGAAAAAGAGAGAGAGAGAGAGTGAGTGACTGACTGAGTGACTGAGGAAGGGACAGAGAGAGCGAGGGAGGGAGTGATAGAGAGAGTGAGATGGTGTAGCAGTAATCACACCTATCACACCTAACCTTACCAAGCAAGTCTATCACACCTAACCTTACCAAGCTAGTCTATCACACCTAACCTTACCAAGCTAGTCTATCTTCCACACCTAACCTTACCAAGCTAGTCTATCTATTACACCTAACCTTGCCAAGCTAGTCTATCTATTACACCTAACCTTACCAAGCTAGTCTATCTATTACACCTAACCTTGCCAAGCTAGTCTATCACACCTAACCTTACCAAGCTAGTCTATCACACCTAACCTTACCAAGCTAGTCTATCACACCTAACCTTACCAAGCTAGTCTATCTATCACACCTAACCTTGCCAAGCTAGTCTATCTATCACACCTAACCTTGCCAAGCTAGTCTATCTATCACACCTAACCTTACCAAGCTAGTCTATCTATCACACCTAACCTTACCAAGCTAGTCTATCTATCACACCTAACCTTACCAAGCTAGTCTATCTATCACACCTAACCGTACCAAGCTAGTCTATCTATCACACCTAGCCTTACCAAGCTAGTCTATCTATCACACCAAACCTTGCCAAGCTAGTCTATCTATCACACCTAACCTTACCAAGCTAGTCTATCTATCACACCTAACCGTACCAAGCTAGTCTATCTATCACACCTAACCTTACCAAGCTAGTCTATCTATCACACCTAACCTTGCCAAGCTAGTCTATCTATCACACCTAACCTTACCAAGCTAGTCTATCTATCACACCTAACCTTACCAAGCTAGTCTATCTATCACACCTAACCTTGCCAAGCTAGTCTACCACAGCTAACCTTACCAAGCTAGTCTATCACACATAACCTTACCAAGCTAGTCTACCACAGCTATCCTTACCAAGCTAGTCTATCACACCTAACCTTACCAAGCTAGTCTAACACACCTAACCTTACCAAGCTAGTCTATCACACCGTACCAAGCTAGTCTATCTATCACACATAATCTTACCAAGCTAGTCTATCACAGCTAACCTTACAAAGCTAGTCTATCACAGCTAACCTTACCAAGCTAGTCTATCACAGCTAACCTTACCAAGCTAGTCTATTACATCTAACCTTACCAAGCTTGTCTATTACATCTAACCTTACCAAGCTAGTCTATCTATCACACCTAACCTTACCAAGCTAGTCTATCTATCACACCTAACCGTACCAAGCTAGTCTATCTATCACACCTAACCTTGCCAAGCTAGTCTATCACACCTAACCTTACCAAGCTAGTCTAACACACCTAACCTTACCAAGCTAGTCTATCACACCGTACCAAGCTAGTCTATCTATCACACATAATCTTACCAAGCTAGTCTATCACAGCTAACCTTACAAAGCTAGTCTATTACATCTAACCTTACCAAGCTAGTCTATCACAGCTAACCTTACCAAGCTAGTCTATCACAGCTAACCTTACCAAGCTAGTCTATTACATCTAACCTTACCAAGCTAGTCTATTACATCTAACCTTACCAAGCTAGTCTATTACATCTAACCTTACCAAGCTAGTCTATCACAGCTAACCTTACCAAGCTAGTCTATCACAGCTAACCTTACCAAGCTAGTCTATTACATCTAACCTTACCAAGCTAGTCTATTACATCTAACCTTACCAAGCTAGTCTATCTATCACACCTAACCTTACCAAGCTAGACTATCTATCACACCTAACCGTACCAAGCTAGTCTATCTATCACACCTAACCTTACCAAGCTAGTCTATCTATCACACCTAACCTTGCCAAGCTAGTCTATCTATCACACCTAACCTTGCCAAGCTAGTCTACCACAGCTAACCTTACCAAGTTAGTCTATCACACATAACCTTACCAAGCTAGTCTACCACAGCTATCCTTACCAAGCTAGTCTATCACACCTAACCTTACCAAGCTAGTCTAACACACCTAACCTTACCAAGCTAGTCTATCACACCGTACCAAGCTAGTCTATCTATCACACATAATCTTACCAAACTAGTCTATCACAGCTAACCTTACAAAGCTAGTCTATCACAGCTAACCTTACCAAGCTAGTCTATCACAGCTAACCTTACCAAGCTAGTCTATTACATCTAACCTTACCAAGCTAGTCTATTACATCTAACCTTACCAAGCTAGTCTATCACAGCTAACCTTACCAAGCTAGTCTATCACAGCTAACCTTACCAAGCTAGTCTATTACATCTAACCTTACCAAGCTAGTCTATTACATCTAACCTTACCAAGCTAGTCTATTACATCTAACCTTACCAAGCTAGTCTATCACAGCCAACCTTACCAAGCTAGTCTCCCCCCCCACACACACACACTACCCCCACACACTACTTCCACACTATTGCCCACCTGTGACGTCGGGGGGCAGTAGGTGAGCGGGTGTCCGTTGTCCCAGGTGCCAGCGGGGTTTCTCGGCCACGGGGGGTCCTAGAGAGGTACTACTCCACACCACCAGAGGGCGATCTGACCCACAGGGTGATGGGGAGGGGGACGGGTCTACACCCCTATTGATTCCTACTGAGGAGGTCTCATCCTCCTCACACACCTGCCTCTTAGACGCCGGCTGGAGGGGAAGGGGTGGTTGGGTGGAAGAGGAGAGGAGAGGAGAGGAGAGGAGAGGAGAGGAGAGGAGAGGAGAGGAGAGGAGAGGAGAGGAGAGGAGAGGAGAGGAGAGGAGAGGAGAGGAGAGGAGAGGAGAGGAGAGGAGAGGTATTTCAGATTCAAAATCATTGGAAAGCGGAGTAGGCTGGAAAACGCCGCACACTGCTGCTCATGCTCCCAGGTGATATTTATTTACAACTTATTGACCCTTAGGTCTTCATCAGGCATCCATATCCCAGGTGGGGGTGGAAGGTCCTATATATAGGGGCAGTACTCAGTGACATCACTTCCTGAAACATGAGGAAAAGACATGTATAACATAGTTTCACAATGTTAACATTCAATGTATCAAAATATATGATCATACACAGAGAATGTGATCAGTATTTATAGTAATATACATACACATATATATTCAACTAGTATATAAATAAACCACTATTTGGACTTATTGAAACTATTCAAGTCAAACTCCTCATTAAGGCCAAGAGGAGACAATGTGTTGAGCCTGTGGATCCAGAAAGTTTCTTCCCTAAGTACCCTCCCCCAATGTCCCCTCCCCCAATGTCCCTTCCCCCAATGTCCCCTCCCCCCAATGTCCCCTCCCCCAATGTCCCCTCCCCCAATGTCCCTTCCCCCAATGTCCCCTCCCCCCAATGTCCCCTCCCCCAATGTCCCCATCCCCTCCCCCAATGTCCCTTCCCCCAATGTCCCCTCCCCCAATGTCCCCTCCCCCAATGTCCCCTCCCCCAATGTCCCCTCTCCTGCGGGACATGTTGAACATTTCTACGTTCCTATGTATCTCAGAGAACTAATGGGATGTTCAGCGTGTCCACAGAAGGCTGACATGAGATGTCATTTGGAAACCAATAAATCATTTTGTGTATTTAACTTGTAAGCCAAGCCCAACACTAGTCATATCAAATGAAAGTCTACAGTAAATCTCACGGATCTATGCATTATCTTATTAATAATGCAAATCTGTTTTCGAAATGCAGGTAACTCAAGACATCTCATGATAGTACATTGATGAAAACATTGAGAGAAGGATTCTACCAAAATAAATTGCAAATGTTTTTAAACAACTATTATCTTGACTAAATTGGCACCAAAAGGATTGGTACAAATGAAGTTAAAGTAGTTGTCCGATGAAAATCTCACTTTTAAAAGTTCATATTCTGTTAACTGAGTCAAAGCATAAATTGGAGAAAAAATACTTAAAGGGTCAGTGAAGTCAAAAATGATATTTCCAGTTTTTTTTATATTTCCACACTTTGAGCTCATAATTACACAGAAATTGTGAAAATTATGATAATGCCCTTTTAGTGTAAGAGCTTTTGGAGAAAAAAAACACTTGAAATGTCATCCTGCTCAAGGGGAATGGAGTTTTCGCCAACAGCATGACATCACAATCTGATCTGATTATTCTGACCAATGACAAGCCATCTTTGATTTGCATATGTATCCTCCTACTTTGAAGGGGTAAGTGGGGTCGACTCTAGAGTCTAGACGATCCTATCCGCCAATCAGGGCTGTTTATGTAAATATCTTTAAATGTGTATCAACACGCCCCACATTCAGACTGAGTATTTCATTAATATTTGCACATGCAAACGGACATGATCAAATAGCTATACTCTATCTTCACTCATTTCATTCATTTCATTTCATCCAGCTAGCTAGCTATAAACCAATGCGTTATCTACATTGTGCAGCTATATATATTTTTAAATGTAAATGTAACCTTAATGTAACTAGGCAAGTCAGTTAAGAATAGATTCTTATTTACAATGACGGCCTAGGAACAGTGGGTTAAGTGCCTTGTTCAGGGGCAGAACAACAGATTTTTACCTTGTCAGCTCAGGGATTTGTTCCAGCAACCTTTCAGTTACTGGCCCAACACTCTAACCACTAGGCTACTTGCTGCCCCAATGCGTTATCTACATTTCGCAGCTATATAATGATGTGTTATCTAAATTGCGGCCTCGACTCCGCCATAGAAAAACCCCAGAATAGAAGCTCCAGTAATACGGACAGCCTAACGATTGAACGGTTTGGAGCGTGTATTGAAGCTATGGGCGTTTGTTTCACATGGCCCGGTGCCCCGGGTCGGTGGAGATTTCTCTTTAGGATCAATGGAATGGTCGAAAATGAGTCAACCCTGCCTTAAGAGTTAGAGGTCAAACCATTCATCTTGGGTTAACGGGGGGGGGGGGGGGATCTAAAATGCAATCATGTCAAAATTGTAATATATTTAGTTTTATGCAGACTAGCTAACAAATAAGAGCAATTTGACAAATGAGAAAATGGATTATGATAATTTGCTGGTAAAAAAAGGGGGAGGTGCTAAAACACTAGTTTATTATTATTTTTTTATTTATTTTAATTTGCTCCATGGCAAAGGCGGCCAAGTGTAGGGTTGTCACTAGTTACCACAGCCACAAAGTCCCAAACCACGTCATTCTCTACATTTTCTGTTCTTAAAACCAGATTTCAAACCTGTCACTTTAACCCTAACATTAACCATACTCCTAACCTTAGCCTAACACTAACCATAAATGAAGACCCATAAAAAAAAAAAAAAACTTGTTTTCATGAAATTGTACAATATATTTTGATGGCCCATTTTGATGGTTTTATCTAGTGGAAACCCAAGTGTAGACTATTGAGAAAAGCTGTTTGGCTCTCAGACGACTCACGAACAGAAAGAACTTTGAAGCAGGTGTTTCTAATGAATAAACAGTGCCAATACATAGGTAACATTTACATAAAACCCAGCTCTGAAACAAATTTGCACATCATCTCACAGGAAATGACACGTTAAGACTCTCTGAAACATGTGAAGTCACACATGCAGACCTGGTATTTCAAGCCCAAATATATCATACATTAACTAAAATGATCACTTATTGACTTACATCGTTGTGCAACATAATTTAAGTAGGTAACTGTAAAGTTAAATAAAGGCGTAAATATTTACCAGGAAGAGGAATTCAGGTCTCTTGTTGTTGAGGGAGAGAGGGGAACGACTCAGGGTGGTGGTATCGTCAGAACTCTGAGAAGACACTGTGGGGTGGCGGAACGTCTGGCCTGTTAACTTGGTGTCATACAGCTGCTCTTCAAAGTCTGTAGGAACACACACACACACACACACACACACACACACACACACACACACACACACACACACACACACACACACACACACACACACACATCAGAGTTAGTCAAGTTGCAGAACATCCGTCCCGTTAGCTGCTTCTTGAAGTCTGTTCAAAGCAGAAACACCAGTTAGTCACATGCAATAAATACACACTGCAGAGATACCAGCCGGTTAGGCTCTAGTCTGGCTCACTGCATACTCTATTCACCTCTAGTCTGGCTCACTGCATACTCTATTCACCTCTAGTCTGGCTCACTGCATACTCTATCCACCTCTAGTCTGGCTCACTGCATACTCTATCCACCTCCTCTCTCTCCACCTCCTTTCTCTTTTTCTCCTTCCTCTCTCTCTTTCTTTCTTGCCTGTTGTTGCTCTCTCTCTCTCTCTCTCCCTGCTTCTCTCTCTCTCTCGCTCTCTCTCTCCCTGCTTCTCTCTCTCTCTCTCTCTCTCTCTCTCTCTCTCCCTGCTTCTCTCTCTCTCTCTCTCTCTCTCCCTGCTTCTCTCTCTCTCTCTCTCTCTCTCTCTCTCCCTGCTTCTCTCTCTCTCTCTCTCTCTCTCTCTCTCCCTGCTTCTCTCTCTCTCTCTCTCTCTCTTTCTCTCCTCATGTTTCCCACTCTCCTCAGGACTCCCCCTCAGGCCATTGTAAACATACTGATTACCATTCCACAACCCCCCCCAAAACTCCCAAAACACCCCCACTAGCCATTATTTTGCCCCAAAACACAATCCTCTACTCCTCCACTCCACTCCCCTAACCCCACCCCCTCTTCACTCATCCCTGCAACCCCATACTCCCTCCCATTCCACGCACACACACACAAACACACACACACACATGCAAACACACGCATGCAACACACACCCCACCCTAAGTCCTGGCCCGCCCCCAAACTCATTTTTTGGGGGGAGGGTGGTTTGAAGGGGGTACAGGGTTTGGGAGGGGGTTGTAAGTGAACTTGCTCTCTGGGACAATACGGATGCCTTCCTCCTAGTGTAGGGTTGCCTAGCAATTCCAGTATCCCGGAGACAATGGAACAGCCCTTTAATCAACAATGGCCTGGAGTGAATCCCCTGACCAGGGAAGAGGGGCAGACCTGGCAACTGATTCTAGTTTGAACAATAATGACCTCCTTACTGGGAGCCTGTGGTTGCCAGGTCTGGTTCTAGTCTGGCTAAAGAAAACAAATCTGGCAACTTGATCACCTAACTTCACTTCTTAATTTAACCTTTCTTTATAACGAGGACAAGAGACACTAACAGCAAATGTAACATCCTCAGTTAGCACTCTTTAAGGGGAAGTAGAACATGTCGTGTACTACTGGTTGTAGTCAGGTACCTTACAAACCTTACTAGTATACTTTATGGTGAATGTGGAATGAATGAGAATACCAGCAACAACTTCTTTATGACTTTGTTGATTACATTTCCACACATGTTGTGTTGCATTTGCTGCACTGTAATGAAATCTAGCCAGTATGCCATCATGTAAACTCCTTGTCATGAGTTGAATTGAGTTAGGAAGACCACAAACATATCTGGGACCAGGCTAGATGAAATCTGCTTTGTGGTGCAATTTCTTTTTGAAAACTTAAATCTATGCCAGTGCTTCTGTTTAATGTATTAGTCTAACTATCGGAAGTAGCAGACCTGACACACACACACACACGCACGCACGCACGCACGCACGCACGCACGCACGCACGCACGCACGCACGCACGCACACACACACACACACACACACACACACACACACACACACACACACACACACACACACACACACACACACACACACACACACACACACACAGTCTCTCAGACTGTAGCTACTGTCAACAGACAGATGTTCCGCTATAAAACATACAGTGAAACGTTCAGTCTATTCAACACAACGGTACGAGTCCCTATTCTCATCCAAAGCTGCTCTTAATGTGAGGTACAGACAGATATTGTACTTCCCTGTGAATGTAGGAATGCATCACGGTATAGAAATAGCAGAACAAGAGAGGTTCTACCATTCTATGGTGGCATTGCAAGGAGCACAGAAGGCTATATATATATATATGGTGAGTGATAACAGTTAAATGAAATCTGCAATGTGCAGAAGTGACGAAAGAACAACAACAACAAATACACAAGTAATACACCAGGTCTGTTATGAAAAATAAGTTGAAAAATAAGTTTCTCTCAATGAGATTTTTGACTGTAAAATAATGCAAATATGGAGGTAAGTGAGTTTGTTGGACTCAAGGATAACATCAGCTCTCTCCCTAGACATGACTGAGCATCCCAACACTGTCTCTTTCCCTATACAGTGCACTACGTAGGGAATAGAGTGCTATTTGGGATACATCCTCTGTCTCACACCTCAGGCTAACGTAGCATTAGCATTCCAGTGGAAAAACGTATTAATCCTGTTTTTAATTAGCATAACCATGCTAACATTTCCCCCATTAAAACATATGATATTTATGGTAAAATATGCTGACGCTAAAGTTACAGTGCAGTGAGACAAATGGTACCCTAGTCCCTATGTAGTACACTGCTTTTGACCAGGGCTCATAGGGTGAAAAGTAGTGCACTGTGTGGGGAATTTGGAACGCAGAGCCTGGAGCTGCTATGACCGTATTGCTTACTAGCTACTGTTGGTTCTGCTATAAATACTCAACTGGAATCATTCAAGTGAACACACACACACACACACACACACACACAGAGAATAATTAGCCAATTAGAGAGATGTGTGACGCCACTCAAGCTCAAGTCACCAGACCACATAAAGAGATAGAGGGAGGAGAACAGAGAGAGATCCACACAGTTACTGTTAGTAGAGTACACTACAGTATAGTGAAGGACGCAGAGAGGGGCTAGTGTGTGTGTGTGTGTGTGTAACAGTAAGGGACTGTGTAACCGTGTTAGAGGAGGTAGATGGTATCAGTCTGGTATACAGTAACACTGTTCCCTACTGTTTATTGAACTGTTAAAACAAGCAGGACCACAATGGAAATGAGTCTCTGAAGCTTCTCTTTGTGTTTTAATCCTTGTTTTTTAAAATCGATGTGCTATTGTACACTATTCCCTACGGGCCCTGGTCGAAAGTAGTGCACTATGTAGTGATAAGGGTGCCATTTGGGACGAAGCCCAGACTGAGTTTTGTTACAGGTCCTGCTCCAATACTTTTGATATGCCTCCTTCATTTGTCAAATCATTCCTGTGATCTGACATCATACCGGTGACATCATACCGGTGACATCATACCGGTGACATCATACCGGTGACATCATGGAGCTGGAGATGGATTCCATTCTGCTAAAGGGCTCCCTTTCTTCCCTCCTTGACCCCTTTACCCCTTGCTTATCGTCTCCTTTCCTGTGTCATTGTCTCCTTTCCTCTGTCCTTGTCAACCCTCCCTTTGAGTAGATAAGTGTCAGTAATATTGCAGCGATATTACAAAATTATAACTGCCAATCATTTTCACCCTGGTGACACAGTAACTCCATCAAATTACAACTGAACTGTCATAACCGTACAAAACGATCCCAGGAAAAGGCTACTCATTGAAAGTCAATGTTCAATCATGAGAACAGAGTAATGTGACAGAAGATGCCTCCCAAATGTCACCTTCTTCCCTATATAGCAAACAAATTTTGACCAGGGCCCACTACGTTCCCCATAACCCCCAGGGGTGATAGGTAGTCTAGTGGTTAGAGTGTAGGGGCGGCAGGTAGTCTAGTGGTTAGAGTGTAGGGGTGGCAGGTAGCCTAGTGATTAAGAAGTTAACCCACTGTTCCCCTGAACAAGGCAGTTAACCCACTGTTCCCCTGAGCAAGGCAGTTAACCCACTGTTCCCCTGAACAAGGCAGTTAACCCACTGTTCCCCTGAACAAGGCAGTTAACCCACTGTTGTCCTGAGCAAGGCAGTTAACCCACTGTTCTCCTGAGCAAGGCAGTTAACCCACTGTTCCCCTGAACAAGGCAGTTAACCCACTGTTCCCCTGAACAAGGCAGTTAACCCACTGTTGTCCTGAGCAAGGCAGTTAACCCACTGTTCTCCTGAGCAAGGCAGTTAACCCACTGTTCCCCTGAACAAGGCAGTTAACCCACTGATCCCCTGAACAAGGCAGTTAACCCACTGTTGTCCTGAGCAAGGCAGTTAACCCACTGTTGTCCTGAGCAAGGCAGTTAACCCACTGTTCCCCTGAACAAGGCAGTTAACCCACTGTTCTCCTGAGCAAGGCAGTTAACCCACTGTTCCCCTGAACAAGGCAGTTAACCCACTGTTGTCCTGAGCAAGGCAGTTAACCCACTGTTGTCCTGAGCAAGGCAGTTAACCCACTGTTCCCCTGACCAAGGCAGTTAACCCACTGTTGTCCTGAGCAAGGCAGTTAACCCACTGTTCCCCTGAACAAGGCAGTTAACCCACTGTTCCCCTGAACAAGGCAGTTAACCCACTGTTGTCCTGAACAAGGCAGTTAACCCACTGTTGTCCTGAACAAGGCAGTTAACCCACTGTTCTCCTGAACAAGGCAGTTAACCCACTGTTGTCCTGAACAAGGCAGTTAACCCACTGTTGTCCTGAACAAGGCAGTTAACCCACTGTTCTCCTGAACAAGGCAGTTAACCCACTGTTCTCCTGCACAAGGCATTTAACCCACTGTTCCCCTGAACAAGGCAGTTAACCCACTGTTCCCCTGAACAAGGCAGTTAACCCACTGATCCCCTGAACAAGGCAGTTAACCCACTGTTGTCCTGAGCAAGGCAGTTAACCCACTGTTGTCCTGAGCAAGGCAGTTAACCCACTGTTCCCCTGAACAAGGCAGTTAACCCACTGTTCTCCTGAGCAAGGCAGTTAACCCACTGTTCCCCTGAACAAGGCAGTTAACCCACTGTTGTCCTGAGCAAGGCAGTTAACCCACTGTTGTCCTGAGCAAGGCAGTTAACCCACTGTTCCCCTGACCAAGGCAGTTAACCCACTGTTGTCCTGAGCAAGGCAGTTAACCCACTGTTCCCCTGAACAAGGCAGTTAACCCACTGTTCCCCTGAACAAGGCAGTTAACCCACTGTTGTCCTGAACAAGGCAGTTAACCCACTGTTGTCCTGAACAAGGCAGTTAACCCACTGTTCTCCTGAACAAGGCAGTTAACCCACTGATCCCCTGAACAAGGCAGTTAACCCACTGTTGTCCTGAACAAGGCAGTTAACCCACTGTTGTCCTGAGCAAGGCAGTTAACCCACTGTTCCCCTGAACAAGGCAGTTAACCCACTGTTCTCCTGAGCAAGGCAGTTAACCCACTGTTCCCCTGAACAAGGCAGTTAACCCACTGTTGTCCTGAGCAAGGCAGTTAACCCACTGTTGTCCTGAGCAAGGCAGTTAACCCACTGTTCCCCTGACCAAGGCAGTTAACCCACTGTTGTCCTGAGCAAGGCAGTTAACCCACTGTTCCCCTGAACAAGGCAGTTAACCCACTGTTCCCCTGAACAAGGCAGTTAACCCACTGTTGTCCTGAACAAGGCAGTTAACCCACTGTTGTCCTGAACAAGGCAGTTAACCCACTGTTCTCCTGAACAAGGCAGTTAACCCACTGTTGTCCTGAACAAGGCAGTTAACCCACTGTTGTCCTGAACAAGGCAGTTAACCCACTGTTCTCCTGAACAAGGCAGTTAACCCACTGTTCTCCTGCACAAGGCATTTAACCCACTGTTCCCCTGAACAAGGCAGTTAACCCACTGTTCCCCTGAACAAGGCAGTTAACCCACTGATCCCCTGAACAAGGCAGTTAACCCACTGTTGTCCTGAGCAAGGCAGTTAACCCACTGTTGTCCTGAGCAAGGCAGTTAACCCACTGTTCCCCTGAACAAGGCAGTTAACCCACTGTTCTCCTGAGCAAGGCAGTTAACCCACTGTTCCCCTGAACAAGGCAGTTAACCCACTGTTGTCCTGAGCAAGGCAGTTAACCCACTGTTGTCCTGAGCAAGGCAGTTAACCCACTGTTCCCCTGACCAAGGCAGTTAACCCACTGTTGTCCTGAGCAAGGCAGTTAACCCACTGTTCCCCTGAACAAGGCAGTTAACCCACTGTTCCCCTGAACAAGGCAGTTAACCCACTGTTGTCCTGAACAAGGCAGTTAACCCACTGTTGTCCTGAACAAGGCAGTTAACCCACTGTTCTCCTGAACAAGGCAGTTAACCCACTGTTGTCCTGAACAAGGCAGTTAACCCACTGTTGTCCTGAACAAGGCAGTTAACCCACTGTTCTCCTGAACAAGGCAGTTAACCCACTGTTCTCCTGAACAAGGCAGTTAACCCACTGTTCCCCTGAACAAGGCAGTTAACCCACTGTTCCCCTGAACAAGGCAGTTAACCCACTGTTCCCTGGGCGCTGTGGATGTGGAAGACACAATTCAGTTGTGTAAGTGATGCGCTACAGAGGGTAACATCGGACAGATAACCCACTGTTCCCCTGAACAAGGCAGATAACCCACTGTTCCCCTGAACAAGGCAGAGGGTAACATCGGACAGATAACCCACTGTTCCCCTGAACAAGGCAGAGGGTAACATCGGACAGATAACCCACTGTTCCCCTGAACAAGGCAGAGGGTAACATCGGACAGATAACCCACTGTTCCCCTGAACAAGGCAGAGGGTAACATCGGACAGATAACCCACTGTTCCCCTGAACAAGGCAGAGGGTAACATCGGACAGATAACCCACTGTTCCCCTGAACAAGGCAGAGGGTAACATCGGACAGATAACCCACTGTTCCCCTGAACAAGGCAGAGGGTAACATCGGACAGATAACCCACTGTTCCCCTGAACAAGGCAGAGGGTAACATCGGACAGATAACCCACTGTTCCCCTGAACAAGGCAGAGGGTAACATCGGACAGAAGGAAGGAATGTGACAGAAGAGAGCTCGCGGGGCAGACAGGCTGTACGTTATCAGATGACCCTGTTGTGCTGAAAGAGGGGTATCGTTCCTCCTCTACTTCCCCCATTACATTACTGGAGAAGTAAGAAAAGGTTAAGCCGATTGTTAACGGGTCCCGGTTGTTAGGGGTGGGGCTGGGCTGTTTTTGAAGGGCCCATACACACAGGTACACGCACACATACACACACACACACACACACACACACACACACACACACACACACACACACACACGCTGACAACTTGATGTCCAAAATATATTAATTTAATGTCAGTAACATTAGCTATAATACTTAAAGTCAAGCTGGTCCCATTCTCCCATATCCCAATCTATACAATCTCCCATATCCCAATCAATACAATCTCCCATATCCCAATCAATACAATCTCCCATATCCCAATCAATACAATCTCCCATATCCCAATCTATACAATCTCCCATATCCCAATCAATACAATCTCCCATATCCCAATCTATACAATCTCCCATATCCCAATCTATACAATCTCCCATATCCCAATCTATACAATCTCCAAATATCCCAATCTATACAATCTCCAAATATCCCAATCTATATAATCTTCCATATCCCAATCTATACAATCTCCCAATTCCCACCTGGGACTAATGGATGAGGTACAGAACTGTACAGACCTTGGTGTTACACCTGGGGTGCTGAGTACTGTTTCTGTGTGTTTCTCTGTGTGTGTGTGGCTTGCCTGGTTGGGGGTGCTGAGTACTGCTCCTGTGTGTTTCTCTGTGTGTGTGTGGCTTGCCTGGTTGGGGTGCTGAGTACTGTTTCTGTGTGTTTCTCTGTGTGTGTGTGGCTTGCCTGGTTGGGGGTGCTGAGTACTGCTCCTGTGTGTTTCTCTGTGTGTGTGTGGCTTGCCTGGTTGGGGTGCTGAGTACTGTTTCTGTGTGTTTCTCTGTGTGTGTGTGTGGCTTGCCTGGTTGGGGTGCTGAGTACTGCTCCTGTGTGTTTCTCTGTGTGTGTGTGGCTTGCCTGGTTGGGGGTGCTGAGTACTGCTCCTGTGTGTTTCTCTGTGTGTGTGTGGCTTGCCTGGTTGGGGGTGCTGAGTACTGCTCCTGTGTGTTTCTCTGTGTGTGTGTGTGGCTTGCCTGGTTGGGGTGCTGAGTACTGCTCCTGTGTGTTTCTCTGTGTGTGTGTGGCTTGCCTGGTTGGGGTGCTGAGTACTGTTTCTGTGTGTTTCTCTGTGTGTGTGTGGCTTGCCTGGTTGGGGTGCTGAGTACTGTGTCTGTGTAGCTTGCCTGGTTGGGGTGCTGAGTACTGTGTCTGTGTGTTTCTGTGTGTGTGTGGCTTGACTGGTTGGGGTGCTGAGTACTGTTTCTGTGTGTTTCTCTGTGTGTGTGTGTGGCTTGCCTGGTTGGGGTGCTGAGTACTGTGTCTGTGTGTTTCTCTGTGTGTGTGTGGATTGCCTGGTTGGGGTGCTGAGTACTGTTTCTGTGTGTTTCTCTGTGTGTGTGTGGATTGCCTGGTTGGGGTGCTGAGTACTGTTTCTGTGTGTTTCTCTGTGTGTGTGTGGATTGCCTGGTTGGGGTGCTGAGTACTGTTTCTGTGTGTTTCTCTGTGTGTGTGTGGATTGCCTGGTTGGGGTGCTGAGTACTGTTTCTGTGTGTTTCTCTGTGTGTGTGTGGATTGCCTGGTTGGGGTGCTGAGTACTGTACCCCACTGTTGTATACTGTATTATAATCTATGTATTAAAGAATGCGTAGATGCACCTGCAGTTTATTGTGTAAAAATATTTCAACATAAACACTGCCAAAAGTCAGCAGTGGCTGGTATCTTTATCTTTATCTTTATCCCATCTCTGATGGGAATAGGCTACCCGTCCTGTTGGGGGAGGACGCATAGAGCTGTGGATTGACAGAGCACTACATTGAAGACCTCTCTGATGGGAACAGGCTACACGTCCTGTTGGGGGAGGACGCAGAGAGCTGTGGGTTGACAGTGCACTACATTGAAGACCTCTCTGATGGGAACAGGCTACCCGTCCTGTTGGGGGAGGACGCATAGAGCTGTGGATTGACAGAGCACTACATTGAAGACCTCTCTGATGGGAACAGGCTACCCGTCCTGTTGGGGGAGGACGCAGAGAGCTGTGGGTTGACAGAGCACTACATTGAAGACCTCTCTGATGGGAACAGGCTACCCGTCCTGTTGGGGGAGGACGCAGAGAGCTGTGGGTTGACAGAGCACTACATTGAAGACCTCTCTCATGGGAACAGGCTACCCGTCCTGTTGGGGGAGGATGCAGAGAGCTGTGGGTTGACAGAGCACTACATTGAAGACCTCTCTGATGGGAATAGGCTACCCGTCCTGTTGGGGGAGGACGCAGAGAGCTGTGGGTTGACAGAGCACTACATTGAAGACCTCTCTGATGGGAATAGGCTACCCGTCCTGTTGGGGGAGGACGCAGAGAGCTGTGGGTTGACAGAGCACTACATTGAAGACCTCTCTGATGGGAACAGGCTACCCGTCCTGTTGGGGGAGGACGCAGAGAGCTGTGGGTTGACAGAGCACTACATTGAAGACCTCTCTGATGGGAACAGGCTACCCGTCCTGTTGGGGGAGGACGCAGAGAGCTGTGGGTTGACAGAGCACTACATTGAAGACCTCTCTGATGGGAACAGGCTACTCGTCCTGTTGGGGGAGGACGCAGAGAGCTGTGGTTTGACAGAGCACTACATTGAAGACCTCTCTGATGGGAACAGGCTACCCGTCCTGTTGGGGGAGGACGCAGAGAGCTGTGGGTTGACAGTGCACTACATTGAAGACCTCACTGATGGGAACAGGCTACACGTCCTGTTGGGGGAGGACGCAGAGAGCTGTGGGTTGACAGAGCACTACATTGAAGACCTCTCTGATGGGAACAGGCTACCCGTCCTGTTGGGGGAGGACGCAGAGAGCTGTGGGTTTACAGAGCACTACATTGAAGACCTCTCTGATGGGAACAGGCTACCCGTCCTGTTGGGGGAGGACGCAGAGAGCTGTGGGTTGACAGAGCACTACATTGAAGACCTCTCTGATGGGAATAGGCTACCCGTCCTGTTGGGGGAGGACGCAGAGAGCTGTGGGTTGACAGAGCACTACATTGAAGACCTCTCTGATGGGAATAGGCTACCCGTCCTGTTGGGGGAGGACGCAGAGAGCTGTGGGTTGACAGAGCACTACATTGAAGACCTCTCTGATGGGAACAGGCTACCCGTCCTGTTGGGGGAGGACGCAGAGAGCTGTGGGTTGACAGAGCACTACATTGAAGACCTCTCTGATGGGAACAGGCTACCCGTCCTGTTGGGGGAGGACGCAGAGAGCTGTGGGTTGACAGAGCACTACATTGAAGACCTCTCTGATGGGAACAGGCTACTCGTCCTGTTGGGGGAGGACGCAGAGAGCTGTGGTTTGACAGAGCACTACATTGAAGACCTCTCTGATGGGAACAGGCTACCCGTCCTGTTGGGGGAGGACGCAGAGAGCTGTGGGTTGACAGTGCACTACATTGAAGACCTCACTGATGGGAACAGGCTACACGTCCTGTTGGAGGAGGACGCAGAGAGCTGTGGGTTGACAGAGCACTACATTGAAGACCTCTCTGATGGGAACAGGCTACCCGTCCTGTTGGGGGAGGACGCAGAGAGCTGTGGGTTGACAGAGCACTACATTGAAGACCTCTCTGATGGGAACAGGCTACCCGTCCTGTTGGGGGAGGACGCAGAGAGCTGTGGGTTGACAGAGCACTACATTGAAGACCTCTCTGATGGGAACAGGCTACCCGTCCTGTTGGGGGAGGACGCAGAGAGCTGTGGGTTGACAGAGCACTACATTGAAGACCTCTCTGATGAGAGTAGGCTACCGTCCTGTTGGGGGAGGACGCAGAGAGCTGTGGGTTGACAGAGCACTACATTGAAGACCTCTCTGATGGGAACAGGCTACCCGTCCTGTTGGGGGAGGACACAGAGAGCTGTGGGTTGACAGAGAACTACATTGAAGACCTCTCTGATGGGAACAGGCTACCCGTCCTGTTGGGGGACAGTGTCCTCTATGCTTATTGATATTGGTCAATGTTTGGTTATTTTGACCCTTGGTTATTGTTGTTACTGTTGTTATTGTTGTTACTGTTGTGATTGTTGTTGCTGTTGTTATTGTTGTTACTGTTGTTATTGTTGTTACTGTTGTTATTGTTGTTGCTGTTGTTATTGTTGTTACTGTTGTTATTGTTGTTACTGTTGTTATTGTTGTTACTGTTGTTATTGTTGTTGCTGTTGTTATTGTTGTTACTGTTGTTATTGTTGTTGCTGTTGTGATTGTTGTTGCTGTTGTTATTGTTGTTACTGTTGTGATTGTTGTTGCTGTTGTTATTGTTGTTGCTGTTGTTATTGTTGTTACTGTTGTTATTGTTGTTGCTGTTGTTATTGTTGTTGCTGTTGTTATTGTTGTTGCTGTTGTTATTGTTGTTGCTGTTGTTATTGTTGTTACTGTTGTTATTGTTGTTGCTGTTGTTATTGTTGTTACTGTTGTTATTGTTGTTGCTGTTGTTACTGTTGTTATTGTTGTTGCTGTTGTTATTGTTGTTACTGTTGTTATTGTTGTTGCTGTTGTTATTGTTGTTGCTGTTGTTATTGTTGTTGCTGTTGTTATTGTTGTTACTGTTGTTATTGTTGTTGCTGTTATTGTTGTTACTGTTGTTATTGTTGTTACTGTTGTTATTGTTGTTGCTGTTGTTATTGTTGTTACTGTTGTTATTGTTGTTGCTGTTGTTATTGTTGTTATTGTTGTTGCTGTTGTTATTGTTGTTGCTGTTGTTATTGTTGTTACTGTTGTTATTGTTGTTGCTGTTGTTATTGTTGTTACTGTTGTTATTGTTGTTACTGTTGTTATTGTTGTTACTGTTGTTATTGTTGTTGCTGTTGTTATTGTTGTTGCTGTTGTTATTGTTGTTACTGTTGTTATTGTTGTTGCTGTTGTTATTACAAATATCCAAAGTAAGCTTTGGCAATATGTACATTGTTACGTCATACCAATAAAGTGAATTTAATTGAAATAAATTGAATTGAGAGAGAGAGAAACTGAAGAAATAGAGAGACAGTGAGAGAGAGGACAACAGCACAATTAGACCCAACCAAATCATGAGAAACAAAAAGATAATTACTTGACACATTGGAAAGAAATTAACAAAAAAACAGAGCAAACTAGAAAGCTATTTGGCCCTACACAGAGAGTACACAGCGGCAGAATACCTGACCACTGTGACTGACCCAAAATTAAGTAAAGCTTTGACTATGTACAGACTCAGTGAGCATAGCCTTGCTATTGAGAAAGGCCGCCGTAGGCAGACATGGCTCTCAAGAGAAGACAGGCTATGTGCTCACTGCCCACAAAATGAGGTGGAAACTGAGCTGCACTTCCTAACCTCCTGCCCAATGTATGTCCATATTAGAGAGACATATTTCCCTCAGATTACACAGATCCACAAAGAATTCGAAAACAAATCCAATTTTGAAAAACTCCCATATCTACTGGGTGAAATACCACAGTGTTCCATCACAGCAGCAAGATTTGTGACCTGTTGCCACGAGAAAAGGGCAACCAGTGAAGAACAAACACCATTGTAAATACAACCCATATTATGCTTATTTATTTTATCTTGTGTCCTTTAACCATTTGTACATTGTTAAAACACTGTATATACATAATATGACATTTGTAATGTCTTTATTGTTTTGAAACTTCTGTATGTGTAATGTTTACTGTTAATTTGGATTGATTTTCACTTGATATATTATCTACCTCACTTGCTTTGGCAATGTTAACACATGTTTCTCATGCCAATAAAGCCCTTGAATTGAATTGAATAGAGAGAGAGAGACTGAAAGAAAGAGAGAGAGAAAGAAAACAGTGAGATAGAAAATAGAGAGAGAGAGAGAGGTAGAGAGAGAGAGAGGTAGAGAGGTAGAGAGAGAGAGAGAGAGAGAGAGAGAGAGAGAGAGAGAGAGAGAGAGAGAGAGAGAGAGAGAGGAAAAGATGGAAGGAAAAAGGTGGGTGGTGATGATCATCGGCAGAAAGTAAACATTCATTCATGAATTCATTCATCTGTTCATTGAATAAAGGGCGGAGGGAAGGCTTAACATACCTGCTTCCCAAATAGCTCCCGATTCCCTATACTAGCCCTGTGGTCTAGTCAAAAGTAGTGCACTATGTAGGCAATAGGGTGCCATTTGGGATGCAGAGATAATCTGAGATGCCAATCAGGGTTAGTATGCGTCAGAGAGAGGGAAGGAGGAAGAGAGAGAGGGAAGGAGGAAGAGAGAGAGGGAAGGAGGAAGAGAGAGAGGGAAGGAGGAAGAGAGAGAGGGAAGGAGGAAGAGAGATGGAGAGAAGAGGGAGAGGAAGTAGGAGAGAGGGAGAGGAAGTGGGAGAGAGGAAGTGGGAGAGAGGGAGAGGAAGTGGGAGAGAGGGAAGGAGGAAGAGAGAGAGGGAAGAAGGAAGAGAGATGGAGAGGAAGTAGGAGAGAGGGAGAGGAAGTGGGAGAGAGGGAGAGGAAGTGGGAGAGAGGGAAGGAGGAAAGAGAGAGAGGGAAGGAGGAAGAGAGATGGAGAGAAGAGGGAGAGGAAGTAGGAGAGAGCGGAGGAAGAGAGACGGAGAGAGAGGGAGAGGAAGTAGGAGAGAGGGAGAGGAAGTAGGAGAGAGGGAGAGGAAGTAGGAGAGAGGGAGAAGGAAGTGGGGAGAGAGGGAGAGGAAGTGGGAGAGGGAGGGAGAGGAAGTGGGAGAGAGGGAGAGGAAGTATGAGAGAGGGAGAGGAAGTAGGAGAGAGGGAGAGGAAGTAGGGAGAGAGGGAGAGGAAGTAGGAGAGAGAGGAGAGGAAGTGGGAGAGAGGGAGAGGAAGTGGGAGAGAGGGAGAGGAAGTGGGAGAGAGCGGAGGAAGAGAGACAGAGAGAAGAGGAGAGAAAGTAGGAGAGAGGGAGAGGGAGAGGAAGTGGGAGAGAGGGAGAGGAAGTAGGAGAGAGGGAGAGGAAGTGGGAGAGAGGGAGAGGAAAGTAGGAGAGAGGGATGAAAGCCAAAACAACATCAACCCTAAAGCCCTTGTGCACCGGAGGGGAACTAATAAGAAAAAACAGAGCAAGGGAAAATACAAGCTCACCCACCCACACACGTACACACACACACACACACACACACACACCACCATGCATAAAAACACGGCAGCTGTAGCTTTGATCACATAACCCCCTAGTCTCGATCACATTATCCCTCGTCTCCTCCTTCCTCAAACCCCCCCCACCCACCCACACACTCCACTCCACTCAAAACACACACACACTCCCGACACACACACCCTCAGGGTTAGTTACTGTACCTTGCAGCAGACTCTGCAGGTTAAGCTGAGCCTCCTGGTGTAACTCCTGAACACAGTCCGGCCTGCTCCACGAGCCAAACACATTAACACTCTGTTGCCATGGAGACCGGAAGTGGGCCGCCGTCGTCGACGACGCCGCGCTACGCTTCGGCTCCGCGTCCAAGATGGTAGTGGCTGGAGATGGAGGTGAGGGAGAGAGGAGGTGAGGGAGAGAGGAGGTGAGGGAGAGGTAGAGAGAGGTGAGGGAGAGGTAGAGAGGAGGTGAGGGAGAGGTGGAGACGATGGAGAGGGATGGATGGATGATAGAGAGAGCGAGAGCGAGAGACCGGAGAAGAGAGGTAGAGAGCGAGAGAGAGATGGAGAAAGAGAAGAGATGGCAGAGGGGTTGGATGGATGATAGAGAGGTAGAGAGCGAGAGAGAGATGGAGAAAGAGAAGAGATGGCAGAGGGTTGGGCAAGATACAGAGGGAGTGATGCAGACAGATGGAGGGAGAGAAAAAAGGAGGGAGAGAAAGAGAGAGAGAAATTGCAAATTAATGCAAATGTATAACATTTGCATAACTAATACCCAGAGACTTGTGTTACATAATAGCCAGTTGTGAGGGGAGGGACTGTGGTTAGAAAGGGGAGGGGTTTGTGTGTGTGTATGCACGTGTGTGTATGTGTGTGTGTGTGCGCTTGTGTGTGTGTTGTCAGGGAGTGAAAGGGAAGGCGCTCCCAAACAGCATAATAATAACAAGAATCATCAGAAACTGAATGAACAGAATTACAAACAATCATTCATAAATCCACAACAACCAATCAGAAAGAGGGAGAGGAGTCAGAAGCTTGAGTGTGATCTGCATAGAAACAGAGACAAAGAGAGAGGGAGAAGAAGAGAGAGGGGAGATAGAGAG